>NC_053024.1:456152987-456261690 GCF_003073215.2 Triticum urartu
ACTCCACTCACCCACACCCCCTGTTATTCTGCGGCGACGGTAGCGCAGCCGAACCAGTGAACCCTCGTACCCCTCTCCGCGTGGGCATCCACTGCCGCGTCTTCCCTGGCTCCGCGTCGTCCCCTTCCTAGGCCTCGCCGTCATCCACCGCCGTGGTGCTGTCAGCACGGCGTGGTCAATGTGGTCAACGACCGAATTACATCAGAAGAATATTGTATGTGGAGAGGCTGACAGCTGGGTCCACGGCAGCCGCAAGGAAGTGCCTCCTTATTACGCGGAAAATAATTATTCCTCCACCTCACAGTAGGGACCCTTCGGACACCATTCCAGTATATCGCGAAAAAAACGTTTGCCACTGACTGCTAGGACCCACCCGACGGGCCACCATATTTCGCGAAAAAAATGTTCCCCCTGCTGTCAGCTTGGACCCACCGGAAGTGCATCCTTATTACACACAAAAAAATGAATACCCCCTGCTAGCTGGGACCCACCTTAGTGGAAGGCTGACTTGTGGTCCTACTAAGTTGACGGGGACGGAGGGCTTTGTCAACTTAGTCAATATGCACGATTCTAGCTCCAGTGACCGTACGATGTCCATCCAACGGCCGTAGTGCTTCTTCAACCTCTGGTCTTCTTGCTCCAGCCGCCCAAACCAGCGCCGGTCGTGCCTCGTGCTCCTGCCTCCCGTGGCTGGCTGCGATGCGGCGGAGGCCTCACCTCCCCCTACTACTCCCACTACTGGCCAGACCATCCCTCTACTCACCCACACCCCTTGTTATTCTGCGGCGAGGACAGCCTCACACCGCAGCGAACCAGTGAACCCTCGTACTCCTCTACGTGTGGGAATCCACTGCCGCATCTTCCCCGGCTCCGCGTCGTCCCCTTCCTGGCCTCGCCGTCGTCCACCGCCCTGGTGCTCTCGACGCGGCGTGGTCAACATGGTCAAGGAACGGCTTCCATCGGACGTGGACTGTACGTGGAGAGGCTGACAGCTGGGTCCACGGCCGCAGCAAGGAAGTGCCTCCTTATTACGTGCAAAATAATTATTCCTCCACCTGACAGCAGGGACCCATCGGACGAGCCACCAGTATTTTGCAAAAAAAATCTTTTCCCCTTGACTGCTGGGACCCACCGGACGGGCCACCGTATTTCGCGAAAAAAACGTCCCCCCCGCTGTCAGCTCGGACCCACCGGAAGTGCCTCCTTATTACGCACAAAAAAAATGGATACTCCCCCGGCTAGCTGGGACCCACCTTGCTGGGAGGCTGACTCGTGGGCCTACTAAGTTGACGGGGACGGAGGGCTTTGTCAACTTAGTCAACATGAACGATTCTAGCTCCAGTGACCGTACGATGTCCATCCAACGGCCGTAGTGCTTCTTCAACCTCTGGTCTTCTTGCTCCAGCCGCCCAAAGCAGCGCCGGTCGTGCCGCATGCTCCTACCTCCCGTGGCCGGCTGTGCTGCCGCAGAGGCCTCACCGCCCCCTACTATTCCCACCGCTGGCCAGGCCCTGCGGTGACGGCAGCCTCACACCGCAGCCAAACTAGTGAACCCTCGTAGTCCTCTCCGCGCGGGCTTCCACTGCCGCGTCGTCCCCTTCCTAGGCCTCGCCGTCGTCCACCGCCGTGGTGCTCTCCGCGTGGCGTGGTCAACGTGGTCAAGGAACGACTTCCATCGGAAGAGTACTGTACGTGGAGAGGCTGACAACTAGGTCCACGGCTACAACCCAGTTTTTTTGTGATTTGCCAAGTAAGTCGCTTTGTCAGGCCTGTTGGGCTGCAAATCTTTCAAGATGAGGAGAGCCTTCATTCGGCTGGCCGAGAAAATGGCCCATCAATAATGAGAAATGGGTTGTACATTTTTAAAACACATCAAACCGGCAATTAGTTTCAAATATCTTTTTTTTTCATTTCAAGATTTTAAATTACATTAATTTTTATGCGTGGAGAATTTATTGGATTTTATATTGATATACATTTATTTTTAAAATCAGTTTGAATGTGAGTCAAAATTTCGGGATTAAAAACAGTTCGGACCGCACCGAAATATGCAAAATTTCGTATAATTTTTTAACCGTTGCCACAATATGGGCTGTAATGCTAACAAAAATAATATGGGCTCCAAAAAAACCTTAAGAATTAGCAAATGGGCTGTAAATTATTAGAAATAATGGCAGATGGGTTGTATGCTGTTTTCCACAGATTTGAGGCTTTCCTAAAAAAAGGTTGACGCACAAGCACTAACTGTTGGGTGTCCATCCAACGGCCGTCGTGCTTCTTCAATCTCTGCTCTTCCTGCTCCAGCCACTCAAACAAGCGCCGGCGGGATTGCGTGCTCCCTCCTCCTCGCGGCCGGCTGTGCTGCCGCACAGGCCTCACCGCCCGACTGTACTCCCATCGCTGGCCTAGCCATCCCTCTACTCACCCACACCTGCTGTTATTCTCCGGCGACGGCAGACGAACCAGTAAACCCTCGTACAGTCATACCCCCCTCCGCGTGGGAAACAACTACCGAGTCTTCCCTGCCTCCGTGTCATCCCCTTCCTAGGCCTCGCCGTCGTCCACCGCCCTGGTGCTCTCGGCGCGGCGTGGTCAACGTGGTCAAGGAACGACTTCCATCAGACGTGGACTGTATGTGGAGAGGCTGACAGCTGGGTCCACAGCCGCAGCAAGGAAGTGCCTCCTTATTACGCGGAAAATAATGATTCCTCCACCTGACAGCTGGGACCCACCGGACGGACCACTGTATTTCGCAAAAAAACGTTTCCCCCTGACTGCTGGGACCCACCAGCTACATCTTCGCACGCAAGGAAGTGCGTCTAGGCAAAAAAAATGATTCGCCCCCTGACTGCTGGGACCCACCAGCTACATCTTTGCAGGCAAGGAAGTGCCTGACAGTTGGGACCCACCTGGTCGAAGCGTACGTAGCGTTGTCATTCTGGTCGCGAACGTGTATGTACATACTAGTCGATGTAGAGGCGTGCACGTGTCGTAGTAGAGGCGCGCACGTAGCATGTACACGTACGTACAGCGACCAGGGTGCAAGAAAGAAAATACGGCCACGTATGTGTACATACGGGCGGGGTCTCGAACGCCTACTCGCGCATACGTACGGCGAGGGCTCGTGGACATGGCTGGGTCGGAACGGAGAAACAACGTCGTCGTCGTGTTCATGGGGAGGCAACGGAATGCGTCGTGTTCATGGGGAGGCAACGGAATGCGTCGTGTTCATGGGGAGGCAATGGAATGCTCGTGTTCATGGGGAGGCAACGGAATGCGTCGTGTTCATCGGGAGGCAACGGAATGCGTGGGAGCCAACCGGCTGGGTCAGAACGGAATGCGTGGTCATGTTCATCGGTAGGGCTTGGACGGAACAGGCGATGGAAACGAGGCCTGGCGTACCGCACAATAGAGGAAACGGACCTCCTACGTTCGGAACGGGGTCCTGTTGATCGGGAGGGGTCTGGCGTACCACAAAACGGAGGAAACAGACCTCCTACGGTCGAAACGGGGGTCCTGTTGATCGGGAGGGGTAAGGATGGCAATGGGTTGGGTTTGGATTGGGTTGACCAATATCAAATCCATATCCATATCCATGGAGGCAGTCCCAGCCCGTCCATAAAAAATCCATGGGCGAAAAATTGTGACCATGTCCAAATCCGATGGATATCCATACCCATTGGATATCCATCGGGTCCTCTCAAGACATATACATAAGACATAACTCATTGCACAATGTGCACTCCGCATTGGCGTGCTTACTCCCCGCCGTGCAGTCATAACCCTTGCGTTGTCCCACTGCTGCGGCCATGCATCAATGCGTGTGTGGAAAAGCGAAGACGGAGGGGTCAAGGAGATATGGAGCTGGGTTGTCGCAGGCCAGTAGTGGCTGCTGCAGCGATCCACCTTATGTGGGGGTAGCGGTTGGCAGCGGCGGCCACCTCTAGGTCTATGAGAGGAGTAACTCAAGGAGATGGCACCGATTCTCAACGACAAGTCATTTAATTAGTGTAGATAATAGGATGAGAAGGTGCGTTGGAGTATGTTACGGTGGGGATTGTGTAATTTCTTTTGGATGTTTTAGATAAAGGATAAAATTATAGTGGGGCATGCGACTATGGGGTAGGGGTAGCAGAATATTGCCCGTTAAGTCAGACTGTCGGGTGGGGTTTGGATATATCCATGGGTACAAGATTATGTCCATGCCCTATCCACGAGTAACTGGGTCGGGTTTGGGCGCTGCCCATGGGCGCAAAAGCATATCCAAACCCTATCCATTCGGGTTGGATATCCATGGGTATCCATGTCCATGGATAAAATTGCCATCCTTAGGGAGGGGTGTGGCGTACCGCAAAACAGATGAAACGGACTTTTGTTGGAGCGCTAAGGTCGAAACGGGGGTCCTGTTCATCGGGAGGGGTGTGGCGTACCGGAAAACGGGACTCCACGGGATACTGTTCATCTCCATCGTCGACCCCCTCCAGCCTCCACGAGCTACTGTTCATCCACCGTCGACCTCCTCCAGCCTCCACCTGCGACTGTTCATCCACGGGCTCCTGTTCATCCAGCCTCCACCGCGCGCTACTCCACATGCTACTGTTCAACCAGCCCTCTCCATGGGCTCCTGTTGAACCACCCCTCCACGGGCTACTGTTCTTCCTGCCCTCCACCGTCTACTATTAATCCTGCCCTCCACGGGGTGGTCCTGTTCATCCAGCCCTCCACGGGGTCCTGTTCATCCAGCCCCAACCGGCTCGATCAATCGGGGTCCTGTTCATCTAGAGGCAACACCACGGGGTCCTGTTCATCCACCCCCATCGGGAACTATTCATCCAAACCCCCCGCAACGCTCACTGTTCATCCAGAGGCAGAATCGATCGGCTTTAGTTAGCAGCAGTAGCGAAGGAATTGCTCGATCGGGTTCAGTTAACAGCCATCGATCGATCGCTCAGGTTCAGTAACGCGTAGCCTGCAGTGCAATCGCTCGGGTTCAGTTAGAGCCAACGCCTCGCACACACACGCGTACGTGTACGAGAGAAATGCGCATCGCTCGGCCCCCGACCTCCCACCGTAACCGGGAACTTCCTCCCCCTCGCTTCTACCACGGTTTTTTCCGTCATGGACGACCCAAATAATGTCATGCAGCTGCGTCTCCGGCCCGCCCAGGATGAAAAGCCCATTTTCTGTCATGATTTTTTGTCATAGAAGTAGGAGCCCACCACATCTATGATGATACCGGGTTTTGTCACAATTATCGTCATAGAAGTGTCATATGTATGACAATTTTTTTTTTCGTTCGGCCCAAAATGTCACGGATGTGCCTTTTTTTGTAGTGATTAGAGCTATAAATGTATGAAATCTCAACAAAAGAAACTAAGTGGTGTGCATCCAACTAGCTTGCTCACGAAGACCTAGGGCATTTTGAGGAAGCCCATCATTGGAATATACAAGCCAAGTTCTATAACGAAAATTCCCACTAGTATATGAAAGTGACAAATAAGAGACTCTCTATCATGAAGATCATGGTGCTACTTTGAGGCACAAGTGTGGAAAAAGGATAGTAGCATTGTCCCTTCTCTCTTTTTTGTGTGGCTTCTTTGGCCTCTTTTTTTCCTCACACGGGACAATGCTCTAATAATGATAATCATCACACTTCTATTTATTTACACCTCATGGATTACAACTCGATACTTAGAACAAAATATGACTCTATATGAATGCCTCCGGCGGTGTAGCAGGATGTGCAATGAATCAAGAGTGACTTGTATGAAAAATTATGAATGGTGGCTTTGCCACAAATACGATGTCAACTACATGATCATGCAAGGCAATATGACAATGATGGAGCGTGTCATAATAAATGAAACAGTGGAAAGTTGCATGGCAATATATCTCGGAATGGCTATGGAAATGCCATAATAGGTAGGTATGGTAGCTGTTTTGAGGAAGGTGTATGGTGGGTTTATGGTACCGGCGAAAGCTGCGTGGTACTAGAGAGGCTAGCAACAGTGGAAGGGTGCACTACAAAAAAAAGACACATCCGTGACATTTTGGGCCGAACGAAAAAAAATTCTATCATACATATGACACTTCTATGACGATAATTGTGACAAAACACAGTATCATCATAGATGTGGTGGGCTCCTACTTCTATGACAAAAAATCATGACAGAAAATGGGCTTTTCGTCCTGGGTGGGCCGGAGACGCAGCTGCATGACATTCTTTGGGCCATCCATGACGGAAAAAACCATGGTAGAAGCGAGGGGGAGGAAAATTTCGGGGAGTTCCCAGTTACAGTGGGAGGTCGGGGGCCGAGCGATGCGCGTTTCTCTCGTACACGTACACGCGTGTGTGCGAGGCATTGGCTCTAACTGAACCTGAGCGAGGCGTTGGGCTCTAACTGAACCCGAGTGATTGCACTGCAGGCTACGCATTACTGAACCCGAGTGATCGATCGATGGCTGTTAACTGAACCCGATCGAGCGATTCCTTCGCTACTGCTGCTAACTTAAGCCGATCGATTGGATGAACAGTGAGCGTTGCGGGGGAGGGGGGGTTGGATGAACAGTGAGCGGTGGCGTTGCCTCTGGATGAACAGGACCCCGTGGTGTAGAGGGCTGGATGAATAGTAGACGGTGGAGGGGTGCCCGTGGAGGGGTGGTTGAACAGGACCCCGTGGTGTGGAGGGCTGGATGAATAGTAGATAGTGGAGAGGTGCCCGTGGAGGGGTGGTTGAACAGTAGCCGGTGGAGTAGCGTGCGGTGGAGGCTGGATGAACAGGAGCCCGTGGAGGCTGGAGGAGGTCGACGGTAGCCCGTGGAGGCTGGAGGAGGTCAACGGTGGAGATGAATAATATCCCGTGGAGTCCCGTTTTGCGGTATGCCACACCCCTCCCGATCAACAGGACCCTCGTTTCGACCGTAGCGCTCCAACACAAGTTTGTTTCCTCCGTTTTGCGGTACGCCACACCCCTCCCGATCAACAGGACCCCCGTTTCGACCGTAGGAGGTCTGTTTCCTCCGTTTTGCGGTACGCCAGACCCCTCCCGATGAGCAGGATCCCGTTTCAAACGTGGCCGGTCGAACACAAGGCCGTTTCCTCCGTTTTGCGGTACGCCAGGCCTCGTTTCCATCGCCTGTTCCGTCCAAGCCCTCCCGATGAACACGACCACGCATTCCGTTCCGACCCAGCCGGTTGGCTCCCACGCGTTTCGTTGCCTCCCAATGAACATGACGCATTCCGTTGCCTCCCCATGAACACGACACATTCCGTTGCCTCCCCATGAACACGACGCATTCCGTTGCCTCCCCATGAAGACGACGATGACGACCCTGTTTCTCCGTTCTGACCCAGCCATGTACACGAGCCCTGGCCGTACGTATGCGCGAGTAGGCGTTCGAGACCCTGCCCATATGTACGTACATGGCCGTATTTTATTTCTTGCACCCTGGCCGCTGTACGTACGTGTACATGCTACGTGCGCGCCTCTACTACGACACGTACGTGCCTCTACAACGACACGTGCGTGCCTCTACATCGACCAGTATATATGTACGTACATGTTCTCGACCAGAATGACAACGCTATGTACGCTTCGACCAGGTGGGTCCCGACTGTCAGGCACTTCCTTGCCTGCGAAGATGTAGCTGGTGGGTCCCAGCAGTCAGGGGGGAGAATCGTTTTGTTTTTGTTTTTTTTGCCCGGACGCACTTCCTTGCGTGCGAAGGTGTAGCTGCTGGGTCCCAGCAGTCAAGGGGAATCGTTTTTTTGCCCGGACGCACTTCATTGCATGCGAAGATGTAGCTGGTGGGTCCCAGCAGTCAGGGGGCGAATTGTTTTTTTCGGACGCACTTCCTTGCGTGCGAAGATGTAGCTGGTGGGTCCCAGCAGTCAGGGGGGTGAATCGTTTTTTTCGGACGCACTTCCTTGCATGCGAAGATGTAGCTGGTGGGTCCCAGCAGTCAGGGGAAACGTTTTTTCCGCGAAATACGGTGGCCCGTCTGGTGGGTCCCTGCTGTCAGGTGGAGGAATAATTATTTTGCGCGTAATAAGGAGGCACTTCCTTGCTGTGGCCGTGGACCCAGCTGTCAGCCTCTCAATGTATATTCCACGTCCGATGGAAGCCATTCCTTGACCATGTTGACCATGCCGCGCCGAGAGCACCAGGGCGGTGGACGACGGGGAGGCCTAGGAAGGGGACGACACGGAGCCGGGGAAGACGCGGCAGTGGATGCCCATGCGTAGAGGAGTATGAGGGTTCACTCGTTCGGCTGCGTGTGAGGCTACCGTCGCTTCACAATAACAGGGGGTGTGGGTGCGTAGAGGGATGGCCTGGCCAGCGATGGGAGTAGTAGGGGGCGGTGAGGCCTCCGCAGCATCACAGCCGGCCACGGGTGGAAGGAGCAGGCGGCACGACCGGCGCTGCTTTGGGCGGCTGGAGCAAGAAGACCAGAGGTTGAAGAAGCACTACGGCCGTTGGATGGACATCGTACAGTTACTTGAGCTAGAATCGTTCATATATTTACTAAAGTTGACAAAGGCCTCCGTCCCAGTCAACTTAGTAGGCCCACAAGTCAGCCTCCCACCCAGGTGGGTCCCAGCTAGCAGGGGGTATTCATTTTCTTGTCCGTCATAAGGAGGCACTTCCGGTGGGTCCGAGATGACAGCGGGGGGAACGTTTTTTTTTGCGAAATACGGTGGCCCGTCCTGTGGGTCCCAGCAGTCAGGGGGAAACGTTTTTTTCGTGAAATACTGGTGGCCCGTCCGGTGGGTCCCTACTGTCAGGTGGAGGAATAATTATTTTTCGCGTAATAAGGAGGCACTTCCTTGCGGCTGCCGTGGACCCAGCTGTTAGCCTCTCCACGTACAGTACTCTTCCGATGGAAGTCGGTCGTTGACCACATTGACCACGCCGCGCCGAGAGCACCACGACGGTGGATGACGGCGAGGCCTAGGAAGGGGACGACACGAAGCCGGGGAAGACGCGGCAGTGGAAGCCCGCGCGGAGAGGAGTACGAGGGTTCACCGGTTCGGCTGCGGTGTGAGGCTGCTGTCGTCGTAGAATAACAGGGGGTGTGGGTGAGTAGAGGGATTCCCTGGCCAGCGGTGGGAGTAGTAGGGGGCGCCGAGGCCTGCGCGGCAGCACATCCGGCCACGGGAGGCGGGAGTAGGCGGTCCCGCCGGCGCTGCTTTGGCGGCTGGAGCAAGAAGATCAGAGATTGAAGAAACACGACGGCCGTTGGATTGACATCGAACGGTTACGTCTGCTAGAATCGTTTGTTGACGTATATAATAACTAAAAAAATCTTGCATACGCGTCAACTAAACGCGCCCACAAGTCAGACCACTCCCTCTTTTTTTAATAATTTATATATAGCTCATGGCAACTTCTTATGCAATTTATTGTAGTCGTTTTTTTGGTTGGCCAGGGCCAATTTCGCATATTTCTGTGGGTTCCAAACTATTTTTAATATTGAAATGTCGAGCCAGATTTAAAGTACTTTGAGGATATATTTAAATTAGGTTAATGCCCAGTGAAATAGGAATCTGAAAATGTGATTTTTTCAGAAATTATAAAGTAATTGCCAATTTGTCATCTGTTTTTATATTTACAACCCATTTCATATTACGTTCAATATTTGCAGGCGTCTTGAAAGAGTTGCAGCCCATGAGGGCGTAGAAAAATAAGTAGGCCTGGATTGCGTATTCTTCAGAAAAAATAAACTGGGCTCATTTTCACAAAGAAAAAATAGCTGGGCTGGTCACATGGTGAACATAAAATATAAGCCTGGGCTAGAAGGGCCACAGCCCAGTTCAAACCTTGCTCCGTCTCAACAATACCAAACAAAAAAATACTGCTCGAGTAGCTACGTCCCAGGTGTCAGGCCATCTTGTGCTGTTCTCTTGTCTATTGACTATATACGCTCACAATGTCGTGGGTCCCAGATGTCAGGAAAACAATAGGAGGAAGCATTTTATTTTTCCATACGCTGACGTGGTGGGCCCCTACTGTCATCCTCTCCACGTACTTCAGCCGATTCCTGTTGTTTGTTGACCATGTTGACAACACGAGAGGGCGGCGCCGCGGTGAGCGCACCAAAGCGCGCGGAGGACGTCGGCGTTAACGATTTAGGAGACGGTGGGGCGGCCATGCGTGCACTGAGGTGCAACCAGACATGGGAGGTGGAAGGAGGCGGCCCCGCCTGTGCTGGTTTGGTTTTGGCGGCTGGAGGAAGACAGGACTGAAGAAACACGACAGACAGTAAAAGCAGCAGGAGTACTTAACAACCTTAACTGAAACTAGCAGGGCCACTTAACAACCAAAGCTGAAAGCAGTATGAGTACTTATACAGGTTCAACCATACAAAGCATGCCTCGAACAGTGCTACTTTGCCTACAGTTAACCAAGGGTGAGGCCGCCAAGCCCCAGGACAAGGCCCAGGCGCCACCCCGCGCATCCACAACCTTCTGAAAGCGGCTTCATCTCGCAACATGGTCAATAAATAGGATATTCTCTTTAGAGCCATGGAAAAGCATGAACATAATCTTATGTCCTATTCTCCAAGATGGACGGGCCTTCATTATTTGAGACCACCCATGAATAAGTATCTTTTCACCTCCAAGGGGAATTGATTAGGTCGACATAAACATCATGTTGTGACCAAGCGCAAGTCTGACCCGACCATGGTCAAGCATCTGTATAGGAACAATAGAACTCGGCAGTTCCTGTTTCAAGAAGATCACAACTGTAAAACTATGTATAAGCAATAGTTTATGAACAACATATATAACAGAAAACAGCTCATACCATAAGTTTCTCGACACAGTTGGACCTGTTCAACGAGTGCAGCAGTGGCACACATATCCCACGTGGCCTTCCACCATTGAAACGCCCCACAAGGACCTCAAGACGATCAATAAAGTGTAGGAACTTGTGGATGTCGATCCAGTCAACTTCAGTGCCATTAGTAACAGCCGAGTTATTACAGAGTAACAAACGAGCAGACTGCTTAACTCTAAAAAAACCTACACGTGCCACCAATTATAAGAAAATATTAGTTAGAAGTAGCATCTTCGTGAGAGATTTGTTGCTACTTCTAAAGTTAAATTGTGATTAGTTAGACAAAATAGGTGGATTAAGAAGTAATCGAGGCAACAAGCAAGAACCAGATACAAAACTAACATGGATGAACAATTGGAACGACGCCGGGGTGGAAGATCGCAGTGAAGATGAGATCAGGTTCTGCTATTTCCATCAACATTCGTGCGCCAACTTTCAGTCCGTAACACTTGAGAAAGTTTATCCAAGTTCAGCCATAAAAAAGCAGCGATCTTCTTGGTTCATGAACCCAACTCGAAACTTATATCCATGGCTTGTCTTCACTGTGACCATTAAACTAGTGTATTCAGTTATGGCAAGGCTGAGCATCTTGAGTACATGTGTTCTGGCAGAGCAAATAGTACGCTGCAGGAAAAATAATATGAGAACACAGCATGTTCAAAAAACCCCCCACCCTCCCGGATAGAAAAGAGGATTCTAGGAACATACTGTGCGCGTTTCAAAATGATGTGTTAGGATGAGAAGGAACAAGTGTGGCGTCTCGCCGAGGGCACAGAAACCTGTAGGGTACTTGCACTTTGGGCACTGCAAATGAAACACACTAGATTCAATAGGAAGAAAATGCATCAACGGCAGCGGCTGCCATCCTAGCATTACCTGTGACCAAGGGACTTGGATTTATCGGGGATGGATGAAGAATTCGTACCTTGTTCTCCATGAGAAAACCCTATGCAATCGCCGAGAGGGGGTTTTCTCTGAACAAGCAGACGAGGGAGAAGGGGATTCAGGCCTAGTGAAATATTGCCGCTTCGTCCGTCTAGCTTACTGCTAAAGCTGGAAAGGGGGGGTGTTGTGATTTGACGGCTCATTGGGCATTACTGCGGCGCTACGACCGGGGTGTGTCTACCGTGAAGTTGTGCACTCTAATTTGTGCATATGGCATGTGGACCCCGTTGCCGTTTGCCCCACATATCAGCGGAAGGAAGTAGAAAGACAAGAGTAACTAGTTACACATAAATATATTTTTTGACAGAGAGATATTCCCTCTGTAAAGAAATATACAGATCTTTTATATCACAGGCTCACCTTGCCGAGAAATATACTCCCTCTGCAATGCACGGGCATTATGGGGGTTCAACTGAGAATATAATACTCAGACAGGCTCACGGTTCTGGACTTTGGGCCGCAGGCCGACCCTACATGTTTGGGGGCCCATGTGTTCTACCTCATCGCTTTTCATATTGCAAGCGATCGGTACGGCGCTGGTTTTAGATGCTATCGCAAGGCGAATACACAAAATTGAATAAAGCACGACAGCTGTTGGAATGAAATCGAACGACAGTTCCTAACCAGCAATCAGAGTTGCAATTCTATCAACGATATACCATGTGATAAATAATACTGCCGTACTACTTATACACACATGACACTTGTTTCACCATGCCAGATTATTACATCAAAATCTCTTTGATGAGATCAGTTCGACAGTTGCATGCTGCTACTGAAGAATTTCAAAGTTGATTTGGACCAGCTCTCCTTGCCGAGAAAGTTCGATTTTGACATCATCCCCTACCGCAAGATATGATTTAGATTTGAACCTTGACCATCCTTTAGCATCAATCATCATGCGACCATCCTTTGTACTTACGGTATATTGAGCAGGTTCATTCACACCAAGGCTGCGCATGGTAAGAGAAACTTGGCCGCGGTCGCCCGGATTGTTGAATGACTCCCTCGTTGCTCTAGGAATTCTCTGTTTGCAAACAAGAAGACATACCCAAACAGTTAGATCAACACAGTGAATCATGTGAAACAACATGGAAAGAAAAAAGAACGAAGCACTTGGGCGGCCAATGCTTACCAAGAAGGTGGACATGTCGGTTTTTGTAAGGACTTTGGTATATGAAGTGCAAACTGCAGCCCAGTCTGTTGCCGGTGCAACTGCACGGGCCGGAGCAGATGCAAGTGCAAGTGTTGGTGCAGGTGCCGAAGCCGCTGCTGCTGCCGGAGATGGTGCTCCTTGTAGAGCTGGTGCCGGTGTTGGAGCAGGTGCCGGTGTCGATGCCCGATCCTCCGGTAGATCAGACTGATCCGCTGACGCGGTCGGTGCCCAATCCTCAGCTGGATCAGACTGAGCTGCTGCCGCTGTCAGTGCTAGAGCAACTGCCGTTGCTCGATCTGTGTGAGACAACGGCGATCGTGTCTGGTCTGCTATGATCAGCTTTCTAACTTGACTAGGATCCGTGACCGTGATCCAGTTTTTTCTTCATTTCTTTTAAATGCGAGAAGGACTAATTGTGGTGTTTTTGTTAAACCAAACTGTAGTTCATCATAGGGATTTAGCTTGTACTCAGACAACAGACTGATCCAATTTTTTCCAGTAATATAAGTGATGGACAGTGCCTTCGTTACTGACACGACATAAGAAGTGAAACCTGCAAAAATAGCCATCATAGAGAAAACCAAACGGTTTATTCTGTGATGAATGTCACATGGCAAAACCTGCATCGTAAAATTGCAGGAAAAGAAAGAAAACATGACATTAAATCAGTAAGATTTAGACAGTAAATCAATAAGATTTACTTGATGTGACACGAGTGAATCCTTACCAGGAAATCACTATGTTGAAGTACTAAATAGAAGATTGATCATCCAACTACGCGTGGCATGTAGGGGCCCCACCTACTCCCACAAGCAGAACAGTCCAAAGGTCGTGACAAATCGTATGGACCGAACATCCATGGGACTGGAAATCCTGGTGGGTGCGATAAACCCTGCAATGCATACAGATATTGGAGTGTAACCATAATTGATAAACCATCCTCACAAAAAATATGATATTGATACTTCAAAATATACAGACTGAATTGAGTGGACAGACATTAACATAGACCGTTCTTAGGACTGACCACACACCAAAAGCGGCAGTACTAATAAACAATACAGGGTTCACAAACACAAATCAAGTACTGAACAATAGTACTTACTACAGACAAGCAAAGTTGCACTAACTAAACTCTGCAGACTATTTCTTGCCACCGACCTACGGGATGAACCCCGCATAATTGACTAGGCCATGGACTTCATGTGAGATGTCTACATGCACCATCACCATCTTGTCAACCTTGGAGAACCTAACAGAGTGGTCTTTCCACTCATAAACATGATGATGAAGACAGGCCGCATACGATTTGTTGGGAAGCTTTACAAGAACCACACCCTTCATAATCGAAGGCACAACCAGGAAATTGTTGTGGTCAAGTACAGCCTCGAGAACACGCCTGACAACAATGCTACAGGAAAAAACTAGTTCAGGACACGTGGCGACAAGGACACACCAGCTGGATAGTTCAGCAGTAGAACTCATCATCAGGTCTTCCAGTTCACACCGCATGACTTTGAGAACTTCATCTCCACCGCGGACCTAGTTCTAATTCAAACAGAAACCATATTTTAGTACTACCTCCGTTCAGAAATATAAGATGATTTTCGATATTATACTCCATATATGACTACATATACGCACAGAAATGAGTGAACAAAGACACTAGAACATGTCTTCAAAGGCATGAGAGCAGAGGGATTACATGCAATATCCATAACACAAGTTACTGAGGCAAATATACCCTCTTAAAAGGTAGCATTGATGTTCATAAAGTACTCCCTCCATCCCAAAATTCTTGTCTTAGATTTGTCTAGATACAGATGTATCAAGTCACATTTTAGTATTAGATACATCCGTATCTAGACAAATCTAAGACAAGAAATTTGGGACAGAGGGAGTAGTTGAAAGTAATCTATAAGAAATTAGTGTCAACCTCTCGCATGAATTGGTCAAAAGAGGAAGTTAGAACCATCATTTGGCACACTAAAATCACATGCAAGATCACCCAGAAAGTTGTACTACCAGTACTAGTACTGCGTGTTAGATGAAAAAACACGATCAAGATCGACAAAAAGATCGCCAACAAGAGACATTACCTGGACTTGCTTAATGAGGGATCCCGGAGAGGGGGGCTTGGACAGGGCGATGGCTTTGAGCTTGTCTGCGGTAGTCTCGGCGGGGTGCTTGCGCTTCTTCGTACCATGAGCCTCGACGGTTTTGGCTAGAGCCATAGACATCACATCGGCCGGTGCTCCGGCGTCCATCCAAGAGAGGAAGCTGAGCGAGAAGAGTGAAAGGAGGAATGAGATGAGGGAGAAGCGAAGCGAGTGGGGGTTTTCTATTGGGTTTCATAGTAATTTCAAAAAATTTCCTACGCACACGCAAGATCATGGTGATGCATAGCAACGAGAGGGGAGAGTGTGATCTACGTACCCTTGTAGATCGACAACGGAAGCGTTAACTTGGTTGATGTAGTCGTACGTCTTCACGGCCCGACCGATCAAGCACCGAAACTACGGCACCTCCGAGTTCTACCACACGTTCAGTTCGATGACGATCCCCGGACTCCGATCCAGCAAAGTGTCGGGGAAGAGTTCCGTCAGCACAACGGCGTGGTGACGATCTTGATGTACTACCGTCGCAGGGCTTCGCCTAAGCACCGCTACAATATTATCGAGGACTATGGTGGAAGGGGGCACCGCACACGGCTAAGAATATGATCACGTGGATCAACTTGTGTGTCTAGGGGTGCCTCTTGCCTCCGTATATAAAGGCTCAAGGGGGGGGGGGCGGCCAGGATAGGCGCGCCAGGAGGAGTCCTACTCCCTCCGGGAGTAGGACTCCCTCCCTTTCCTAGTTGGAATAGGATTCGTGGGGGGGGGGAGAGAGAGAAGGAAGGGGGGCGCCGGCCCCCTCTCTCCTTGTCCTATTTGAACTAGGGGGGAGGGGCGCGCAGCCCATCCCTGGCCACCTCTCCTATCTTCCACTAAGGCCCACTAAGGCCCATACACCTCCCGGGGGGTTCCGGTAACCTCCCGGTACTCCGGTAAAATCCCGATTTCACCCGGAACACTTCCGATATCCAAATACAGGCTTCCAATATATCAATCTTTATGTCTCGACCATTTCGAGACTCCTCGTCATGTCCGTGATCACATCCGAGACTCCGAACAAACTTCGGTACATCAAAACACATAAACTCATAATATAACTGTCATCGAAACCTTAAGCGTGCGGACCCTACGGGTTCGAGAACAATGTAGACATGACCGAGACACGTCTCCGGTCAATAACCAATAGCGGAACCTGGATGCTCATATTGGCTCCTACATATTCTATGAAGATCTTTTATCGGTCATACCGCATAACAACATACGTTGTTCCCTTTGTCATCGGTATGTTACTTGCCTGAGATTCGATCGTCGGTATCCTATACCTAGTTCAATCTCGTTACCGGCAAGTCTCTTTACTCGTTCTGTAATACATCATCCCGCAACTAACTCATTAGTTGCAATGCTTGCAAGGCTTCAGTGATGTGCATTACTGAGAGGGCCCAGAGATACCTCTCCGACAATCGGAGTGACAAATCCTAATCTCGAAATACGCCAACGCAACATGTACCTTTGGAGACACCTGTAGAGCACCTTTATAATCACCCAGTTACGTTGTGACGTTTGGTAGCACACAAAGTGTTCCTCCGGCAAATGGGAGTTGCATAATCTCATAGTCATAGGAACATGTATAAGTCATGAAGAAAGCAATAGCAACATACTAAATGATCGGGTGCTAAGCTAATGGAATGGGTCATGTCAATCAGATCATTCAACTAATGATGTGATCCCGTTAATCAAATGACAACTCTTTGTCCATGGTTAGGAAACATAACCATATTTGATTAACGAGCTAGTCAAGTAGAGGCATACTAGTGACACTCTGTTTGTCTATGTATTCACACATGTATTATGTTTCCGGTTAATACAATTCTAGCATGAATAATAAACATTTATCATGATATAAGGAAATAAATAATAACTTTTTTATTGCCTCTAGGGCATATTTCCTTCAGTCTCCCACTTGCACTAGAGTCAATAATCTAGATTAAACTGTAATGATTCTAACACCCATGGAGCCTTGGTGCCAATCATGTTTTGCTCGTGGAAGAGGCTTAGTCAACGGGTCTGCTACATTCAGATCCGTATGTATCTTGCAAATCTCTATGTCTCCCACCTAGACTAGATCCCGGATGGAATTGAAGCGTCTCTTGATGTGCTTAGTTCTCTTATGAAATCTGGATTCCTTTGCCAAGGCAATTGCACCAGTATTGTCACAAAAGATTTTCATTGGACCCGATGCACTAGGTATGACACCTAGATCGGATATGAACTCCTTCATCCAGACTCCTTCGTTTGCTGCTTCCGAAGCAGCTATGTACTCCGCTTCACATGTAGATCCCGCCACGACGCTTTGTTTAGAACTGCACCAACTGACAGCTCCACCGTTTAATGTAAACACGTATCTGGTGTGCGATTTAGAATCATCCGGATCAGTGTCAAAGCTTGCATCAACGTAACCGTTTACGATGAGCTCTTTGTCACCTCCATATACGAGAAACATATCCTTAGTCCTTTTTAGGTACTTCAGGATGTTCTTGACCGCTGTCCAGTGATCCACTCGTGGATTACTTTGGTACCTCCCTGCTAGACTTATAGCAAGGCCCACATCAGGTCTGGTACACAACATTGCATACATGATAGAGCCTATGGCTGAAGCATAGGGAGCATCTTTCATTTTCTCTCTATCTTCTGCAGTGGTCGGGCATTGAGTCTGACTCAACTTCACACCTTGTAACATAGGCAAGAACCCTTTCTTTGCTTGATCTATTTTGAACTTCTTCAAAATTTTGTCAAGGTATGTGCTTTGTGAAAGTCCAATTAAGCGTCTTGATCTATCTCTATAGATCTTAATGCCTAATATGTAAGCAGCTTCACCGAGGTCTTTCATTGAAAAACTCTTATTCAAGTATCCCTTTATGCTATCCAGAAATTCTATATCATTTCCAATCAGTAATATGTCATCCACATATAATATCAGAAATGCTACAGAGCTCCCACTCACTTTCTTGTAAATACAGGCTTCTCCAAAAGTCTGTATAAAACCAAATGTTTTGATCACACTATCAAAGCGTTCATTCCAACTCCGAGAGGCTTGCACCAGTCCATAAATGGATCGCTGGAGCTTGCACACTTTGTTAGCTCCCTTTGGATCGACAAAACCTTCTGGTTGCATCATATACAACTCTTCTTCCAGAAATCCATTCAGGAATGCAGTTTTGACATCCATCTGCCAAATTTCATAATCATAAAATGTGGCAATTGCTAACATGATACGGACAGACTTAAGCATCGCTACAGGTGAGAAGGTCTCATCATAGTCAATCCCTTGAACTTGCCGAAAACCCTTTGCGACAAGTCGAGCTTTGTAGACAGTAATATTACCGTCAGCGTCAGTCTTCTTCTTGAAGATCCATTTATTCTCAATTGCTTGTCGATCATTGGGCAAGTCAACCAAAGTCCACACTTTGTTCTCATACATGGATCCCATCTCAGATTTCATGGCTTCAAGCCATTTTGCGGAATCTGGGCTCACCATCGCTTCTTCATAGTTCGTAGGTTCATCATGATCTAATAGCATGACTTCCAGAACAGGATTACCGTACCACTCTGGCGCGGATCGTATTCTGGTTGATCTACGAGGTTCAGTAGTATCTTGTTCTGAAGTTTCATGATCATTATCATTAGCTTCCTCACTAATTGGTGTAGGTGTCATAGAAACAGGTTTCTGTGATGTACTACTTTCCAATAAGGGAGTAGGTATAGTTACCTCATCAAGTTCTACTTTCCTCCCACTCACTTCTTTCGAGAGAAACTCCTTCTCCAGAAAGTTTCCGAACTTAGCAACAAAAGTCTTGCCTTCGGATCTATGATAGAAGGTGTATCCAATAGTTTCCTTTGGATATCCTATGAAGACACATTTCTCCGATTTGGGTTCAAGCTTATCAGGTTGAAGCTTTTTCACATAAGCATCGCAGCCCCAAACTTTCAGAAACAACAACTTTGGTTTCTTGCCAAACCATAGTTCATAAGGCGTCGTCTCAACGGATTTTGATGGTGCCCTATTTAATGTGAATGCGGCCGTCTCTAGAGCATATCCCCAAAATGGTAGCGGTAAATCAGTAAGAGACATCATAGATTGCACCATATCTAGTAAAGTACGATTACGACGTTCGGACACACCATTACGCTGTGGTGTTCCGGGTGGCGTGAGTTGCGAAACTATTCCACATTGTTTCAAATGTACACCAAACTCGTAACTCAAATATTCTCCTCCACGATCAGATCGTAGGAATTTTATTTTCTTGTTACGATGATTTTCAACTTCACTCTGAAATTCTTTAAACTTTTCAAACGTTTCAGATTTGTGTTTCATTAAGTAGATATACCCATATTTGCTTAAGTCATCTGTGAAGGTGAGAAAATAACGATATCCGCCACGAGTCTCAATATTCATTAGACCACATACATTTGTATGTATTATTTCCAACAAATCTGTTGCTCTCTCCATAGTACCGGAGAACGGCGTTTTTGTCATCTTGCCCATGAGGCACGGTTCGCAAGTACCAAGTGATTCATAATCAAGTGGTTCCAAAAGTCCATCAGTATGGAGTTTCTTCATGCGCTTTACACCGATATGACCTAAACGGCAGTGCCACAAATAAGTTGCACTATCATTATCATCTCTGCATCTTTTGGCTTCAACATTATGAATATGTGTGTTACTACTATCGAGATTCAATAAGAATAGACCACTCCTTAAGGGTGCATGACCATAAAAGATATTATTATTGTAAATAGAACAACCATTATTCTCTGATTTAAATGAATAACTGTCTCGCATCAAACAAGATCCAGATATAATGTTCATGCTTAATGCTGGCACCAAATAACAATTATTTAGGTCTAATATTAATCCCGAAGGTATATGTAGAGATAGCATGCCGACCGCAATCACAGCAACTTTGGAACCATTTCCCACGCGCATCGTCACCTCGTCCTTAGCCAATATTCACTTAATCCGTAGTCCCTGTTTCGAGTTGCAAATATTAGCAACAAAACCAGTATCAAATACCCAGGTGCTACTGCGAGCATTAGTAAGGTACACATCAATAACATGTATATCACATATACCTTTGTTCACCTTGCCATCCTTCTTATCCGCCAAATACTTGGGGCAGTTCCGCTTCCAGTGACCAGTCTGCTTGCAGTAGAAGCACTCAGTTTCAGGCTTAGGTCCAGACTTGGGTTTCTTCTCTCGAGCAGCAACTTTCTTGCTGTTCTTTTTGAAGTTCCCCTTCTTCTTCCCTTTGCCCTTTTTCTTGAAACTAGTGGTCTTGTTGACCATCAACACTTGATGCTCCTTCTTGATTTCTACCTTTGCAGCCTTCAGCATTGCGAAGAGCTCGGGAATTGTCTTATCCATCCCTTGCATATTATAGTTCATCACGAAGCTCTTGTAGCTTGGTGGAAGTGATTGGAGAATTCTGTCAATGATGCTATCATCCGAAAGATTAACTCCGAGTTGAATCAAGTGATTACAATACCCAGACATCTTGAGTATATGCTCACTGACAGAACTGTTCTCCTCCATCTTGCAGCTATAGAACTTATTGGAGACTTCATATCTCTCAATCCGGGCATTTGCTTGAAATATTAACTTCAACTCCTGGAACATCTCATATGCCCCATGACGTTCAAAACGTCATTGAAGTCCCGGTTCTAAGCCGTAAAGCATGGCACATTGAACTATTGAGTAGTCATCAGCTTTGCTCTGCCAAACGTTCATAACATCTGGTGTTGCTCCAGCAGCAGGCCTGGCACCCAGCGGTGCTTCCAGGACGTAATTCTTCTGTGCAGCAATGAGGATAATCCTCAAGTTACGGACCCAGTCCGTGTAATTGCTACCATCATCTTTCAACTTTGCTTTCTCAAGGAACGCATTAAAATTCAACGGAACAACAGCACGGGCCATCTATCTACAATCAAACATACATAAGCAAGATATTATCAGGTACTAAGTTCATGATAAATTTAGGTTCAATTAATCATATTACTTAAAGAACTCCCACTTAGATAGACATCCCTCTAATCTTCTAAGTGATCACGTGATCCAAATCAACTAAACCATGTCCGATCATCATGTGAGATGGAGTACTTTCATTGGTGAACATCACTATGTTGATGAAAGTGCAACTATCCCTAGGTGGTTTTGGTAATTCATAACAACATATAGCTCATTGAGCTAATGCTATTCCAAGATGATTATTTCAAGAAAGCTCAATGATTGGCATGGCTTGGATGTGAAAGTGGAACCCTCAAAATGCTAAGGACAAAGGATTGGCTCAAGCTCAAAAGCTCAAGACTCTTCATTTTATATTTTAGTGATCCAAGATCACATTGAGTCTTTAGGAAAAGCCAATACTATCAAGGAGGGATGAGGTGTTGCTTAATGAGCCTCTTGCTTCATGTGCTTAGTGATATGCTCCAAAACCCTCAACTACTTTCCCATATACACATATGACCTAAACCCTAAGCCAAACTCGGTCCTACCGATTCTTTCTATCCGGCGCCACCGAGTTTCACTTGTCATAAGCCATTGCCAAACCCTAGCAATTCGGTTCTACTGATAGGGATCTCGGTCTCACCGAGATGGGATTGCAAACTCTCTGTTTCCCTTTCGTAACTTTTCGGTCTCACCGAAAGAGTGGATCGGTCCCACCGAGATTGCAATGTAAATTCAGTGTTTCCTTTTTGTAACTTTTCGGTCTCACCGAAAGAGCAAATCGGTCCCACCGAGTTTGCCTGACCAACTCTCTGGTTAGCTAATTACCAAATTCAGTCTCACCGAGTTTGTGTAATCGGTCTCACCGAGATTACGTTATGCCCAAACCCTAACCATATCGGTCCTACCGAGTTGCATGTCAGTCCCACCGAAAATCTTGAACGGTCACTAGGTTTACATTTTCGGTCCGACCGAGTTTGTTGATTCGGTCCCACCGAGATTGGAAAACTGTGTGTAACGGTTGGATTTTGTGTGGAGGCTATATATACCCCTCCACTGTCGGGGAACGTAGTAATTTCAAAAAATTTCCTACGCGCACGCAAGATCATGGTGATGCATAGCAACGAGGGGGAGAGTCTGATCTACATACCCTTGTAGATCGCAACGGAAGCGTTGACACAACGTAGAGGAAGTAGTCGTGCGTCTTCTTCCCGATCCGACCGATCTAAGCACCGTTACTCCGGCACCTCCGAGTTCTTAGCACACGTACAGCTCGATGACGATCCCCGGGCTCCGATCCAGCAAAGCTTCGGGGAGGAGTTCCGTCAGCACGACGGCGTGGTGACGATCTTGATGTTCTACCGACGCAGGGCTTCGCCTAAGCACTACAACGATATGATCGAGGTGGAATATGGTGGCAAGGGGCACCGCACACGGCTAAGGAACGATCTCAATGATCAACTTGTGTGTCTAGAGGTGCCCCCTGCCTCCGTATATAAAGGAGCCAAGGGGGAGGGGTGCGGCCAGCCCTATGGAGGCGCAGGAGGAGTCCTACTCCTACCGGGAGTAGGACTCCCCCCCAATCCTATTCCAAATAGGACTCCCAAGGGGGAAAGAGGGAGAGGGGTGGCCGGCCACCTCTCCTAGTCCTAATAGGACTAGGGGAGGGGGGAGGCGCGCAGCCCTTATGGGCAGCCCTTTCACCTTTCCACTAAGGCCCACTAAGGCCCATATGATTCCCGGGGGGTTCCGGTAACCTCCCGGTACTCCGGTAAAATCCCGATTTCACCCGGAACACTTCCGATGTCCAAACATAGGCTTCCAATATATCAATCTTTATGTCTCGACCATTTCGAGACTCCTCGTCATGTCCGTGATCACATCCGGGACTCCGAACAACCTTCGGTACATCAAAATGCATAAACTCATAATAACTGTCATCGTAACGTTAAGCGTGCGGACCCTACGGTTCGAGAACAATGTAGACATGACCGAGACATGTCTCCGGTCAATAACCAATAGCGGGACCTGGATGCCCATATTGGCTCCTACATATTCTACGAAGATCTTTATCGGTCAGACCGCATAACAACGTACGTTGTTCCCTTTGTCATCGGTATGTTACTTGCCCGAGATTCGATCGTCGGTATCCAATACCTAGTTCAATCTCGTTACCGGCAAGTCTCTTTACTCGTTCCGTAATACATCATCTCACAACTAACATATTAGTTGTAATGCTTGCAAGGCTTATGTGATGTGTATTACCGAGAGGGCCCAGAGATACCTTTCCGACAATCGGAGTGACAAATCCTAATCTCGAAATACGCCAACCCAACATCTACCTTTGGAGACACCTTTAATGCTCCTTTATAATCACCCAGTTACGTTGTGACGTTTGGTAGCACCCAAAGTGTTCCTCCGGCAAACGGGAGTTGCATAATCTCATAGTCATAGGAACATGTATAAGTCATGAAGAAAGCAATAGCAACATACTAAACGATCGGGTGCTAAGCTAATGGAATGGGTCATGTCAATCAGATCATTCAACTAATGATGTGACCTCGTCAATCAAATAACAACTCATTGTTCATGGTCAGGAAACATAACCATCTTTGATTAACGAGCTAGTCAAGTAGAGGCATACTAGTGACACTTTGTTTGTCTATGTATTCACACATGTATTATGTTTCCGGTTAATACAATTCTAGCATGAATAATAACCATTTATCATGATTATAAGGAAATAAATAATAACTTTATTATTGCCTCTAGGGCATATTTCCTTTAGTCTCCCACTTGCACTAGAGTCAATAATCTAGATTACACTGTAATGATTCTAACACCCATGGAGCCTTGGTGCTGATCATGTTTTGCTCGTGGAAGAGGCTTAGTCAACGGGTCTGCAACATTCAGATCCGTATGTATCTTGCAAATCTCTATGTCTCCCACCTGGACTAGATCCCGGATGGAGTTGAAGCGTCTCTTGATGTGTTTGGTCCTCTTGTGAAATCTGGATTCCTTTGCCAAGGCAATTGCACCAGTATTGTCACAAAAGATCTTGTCAAGGTATGTGCTTTGTGAAAGTCCAATTAAGCGTCTTGATCTATCTCTATAGATCTTATGCCTAATATGTAAGCAGCTTCACCGAGGTCTTTCATTGAAAAACTTTTATTCAAGTATCCCTTTATGCTATCCAGAAATTCTATATCATTTCCAATCAACAATATGTCATCCACATATAATATCAGAAATGCTACAGAGCTCCCACTCACTTTCTTGTAAATACAGGCTTCTCCGAAAGTCTGTATAAAACCAAATGCTTTGATCACACTATCAAAGCGTTTATTCCAACTCCGAGAGGCTTGCACCAGTCCATAAATGGATCGCTGGAGCTTGCACACTTTGTTAGCTCCCTTTGGATCGAAAAACCTTCCGGTTGCATCATATACAACTCTTCTTCCAGAAATCCATTCAGGAATGCAGTTTTGACATCCATCTGCCAAATTTCATAATCATAAAATGCGGGAATTGCTAACATGATTCGGACGGACTTAAGCATCGCTACGGGTGAGAAGGTCTCATCGTAGTCAATCCCTTGAACTTGGCGAAAACGTTTTGCGACAAGTCGAGCTTTGTAGACAGTAACATTACCATCAGCGTCGGTCTTCTTCTTAAAGATCCATTTATTCTCAATTTCTTGCCAATCATCGGGCAAGTCAACCAAAGTCCATACTTTGTTCTCATACATGGATCCCATCTCAAATTTCATGGCTTCAAGCCACTTTGCGAAATCTGGGCTCACCATCGCTTCTTCATAGTTCGTAGGTTCATCATGATCTAGTAGCATGACTTCCAGAACAGGATTACCGTACCACTCTGGTGCGGATCTTACTCTGGTTGATCTACGAGGTTCAGCAGTATTTTGATCTGAAGTTTCATCATCATTATCATTGGCTTCCTCACTAACTGGTGTAGGTGTCACTGAAACAGTTTTCTGTGATGAACTACTTTCCAGTAAGGGAGCAGGTACAGTTACCTCGCCAAGTTCTACTTTCCTCCAACTCACTTCTTTCGAGAGAAACTCCTTCTCTAGAAAGGATCCATTCTTAGCAACGGATGTCTTGCCTTCGGATCTGTGATAGAAGGTGTACCCAACAGTTTCCTTTGGGTATCCTATGAAGACACATTTCTCCGATTTGGGTTCGAGCTTATCAGGTTGAAGCTTTTTCACATAAGCATCGCAGCCCCAAACTTTAAGAAACGACAACTTTGGTTTCTTGCCAAACCACAGTTCATAAGGCGTCGTCTCAACGGATTTTGATGGTGCCCTATTTAACGTGAATGCAGCCGTCTCTAGAGCATAACCCCAAAACGATAGCGATAAATCAGTAAGAGACATCATAGATCGCACCATATCTAGTAAAGTACGATTACAACGTTCGGACACACCATTACGCTGTGGTGTTCCGGGTGGCGTGAGTTGCGAAACTATTCCACAGTTTTTCAAATGTACACCAAACTCGTAACTCAAATATTCTCCTCCACGATCAGATCGTAGAAACTTTATTTTCTTGTTACGATGATTTTCAACTTCACTCTGAAATTCTTTGAACTTTTCAAATGTTTCAGACTTATGTTTCATTAAGTAGATATATCCATATCTGCTTAAATCATCTGTGAAGGTGAGAAAATAACGATATCCGCCACGAGCCTGAATATTCATCGGACCACATACATCGGTATGTATGATTTCCAACAAATCTGTTGCTCTCTCCATAGTACCGGAGAACGGTGTTTTAGTCATCTTGCCCATGAGGCACGGTTTGCAAGTACCAAGTGATTCATAATCAAGTGGTTCCAAAAGTCCATCAGTATGGAGTTTTTTCATGCGCTTTACACTGATATGACCTAAACGACAGTGCCACAAATAAGTTGCACTTTCATTATCAACTCTGCATCTTTTGGCTTCAACATTATGAATATGTGTATTACTACTATCGAGATTCAATAAAAATAGACCACTCTTCAAGGGTGCATGACCATAAAAGATATTACTCATATAAATAGAACAACCATTATTCTCTGATTTAAATGAATAACCGTCTCGCATTAAACAAGATCCAGATATAATGTTCATGCTCAACGCTGGCACCAAATAACAATTATTTAGGTCTAATATTAATCCCGAAGGTAGATGTAGAGGTAGCGTGCCGACCGCAATCACATCGACTTTGGAACCGTTTCCCACGCGCATCGTCACCTCGTCCTTTGCTAGTGCCCGCTTATTCCGTAGTCCCTATTTCGAGTTGCAAATATTAGCAACTGAACCAGTATCAAATACCCAGGTGCTACTGCGAGCTCTAGTAAGGTACACATCAATAACATGTATATCACATATACCTTTGTTCACCTTGCCATCCCTCTTATCCGCCAAATACTTGGGGCAGTTCCGCTTCCAGTGACCAGTCTGCTTGCAGTAGAAGCACTCAGTTTCAGGCTTAGGTCCAGACTTGGGTTTCTTCTCCTGAGCAGCAACTTGCTTGCCGTTCTTCTTGAAGTTCCCCTTCTTCTTCCCTTTGCCCTTTTTCTTGAAACTAGTGGTCTTGTTAACCATCAACACTTGATGCTCCTTCTTGATTTCTACCTTTGCGGCTTTCAGCATTGCGAAGAGCTCGGGAATAGTCTTGTTCATCCCTTGCATATTATAGTTCATCACGAAGCTCTTGTAGCTTGGTGGCAGTGATTGGAGAATTCTGTCAATGACGCAATCATCTGGAAGATTAACTCCCAATTGAATCAAGTGATTATTATACCCAGACATTTTGAGTATATGCTCACTGACAGAACTGTTCTCTTCCATCTTGCAGCTATAGAACTTATTGGAGACTTCATATCTCTCAATCCGGGCATTTGCTTGAAATATTAACTTCAACTCCTGAAACATCTCATATGCTCCATGACGTTCAAAACGTCGTTGAAGTCCCGATTCTAAGCCGTAAAGCATGGCACACTGAACTATCGAGTAGTCATCAGCTTTGCTCTGCCAGACGTTCATAACATCTGGTGTTGCTCCAGCAGCAGGCCTGGCACCCAGCGGTGCTTCCAGGACGTAATTGTTCTGTGCAGCAATGAGGATAATCCTCAAGTTACGGACCCAGTCCGTGTAATTGCTACCATCATCTTTCAACTTTGCTTTCTCAAGGAACGCATTAAAATTCAACGGAACAACAGCACGAGCCATCTATCTACAATCAACATAAACAAGCAAGATACTATCAGGTACTAAGTTCATGATAAATTTAAGTTCAATTAATCATATTACTTAAGAACTCCCACTTAGATAGACATCCCTCTAATCTTCTAAGTGATTACGTGATCCAAATCAACTAAACCATAACCGATCATCACGTGAGATGGAGTAGTTTTCAATGGTGAACATAGTTTATGTTGATCATATCTACTATATGATTCACGCTCGACCTTTCGGTCTCCGTGTTCCGAGGCCATATCTACATATGCTAGGCTCGTCAAGTTTAACCTGAGTATTCTGCTTGTGCAAAACTGGCTTGCACCCGTTGTAGATGGACGTAGAGCTTATCACACCCGATCATCACGTGGTGTCTGGGCACGACGAACTTTGGCAACGGTGCATACTCAGGGAGAACACTTCTTAATAATTTAGTGAGAGATCATCTTATAATGCTACCATCAATCAAAGCAAGATAAGATGCATAAAAAGATAAACATCACATGCAATCAATTTAAGTGATATGATATGGACATCATCATCTTGTGCTTGTGATCTCCATCTCCGAAGCACCGTCATGATCACCATCGTCACCGGCGCGACACCTTGATCTCCATCGTAGCATCGTTGTCGTCTCGCCAATCTTATGCTTCCACGACTATCACTACCATTTAGTAATAAAGTAAAGCATTACATCGCGATTGCATTGCATACAATAAAGCGACAACCATATGGCTCCTGCCAGTTGCCGATAACTCGGTTACAAAACATGATCATCTCATACAATAAAATTCAGCATCATGCCTTGACCATATCACATCACAACATGCCCTGCAAAAACAAGTTAGACGTCCTCTACTTTGTTGTTGCAATTTTTACGTGGCTGCTACGGGCTTAAGTAAGAACCAATCTCACCTACGCATCAAAACCACAACGATAGTTTGTCAAATAGACTCCGTTTTAACCTTCGCAAGGACCGGGCGTAGCCACACTCGGTTCAACTAAAGTTGGAGAGATAGTCGCCCGCAAGCCATCTATGTGCAAAGCACGTCGAGGGAACCGGTCTCGCGTAAGCGTACGCGTAAGGTTGGTCCGGGTCGTCTCGTCCAACAATACCGCCGAGCCAAAGTATGACATGCTGGTAGGCAGTATGACTTGTATCATCCACAACTCACTTGTGTTCTACTCGTGAAAATAACATCAAACCATAAAACCTAGGCTCGGATGCCACTGTCGGGGAACGTAGTAATTTCAAAAATTTTCCTACGCGCACGCAAGATCATGGTGATGCATAGCAACGAGGGGGAGAGTCTGATCTACATACCCTTGTAGATCGCAACGGAAGCGTTGACACAACGTAGAGGAAGTAGTCGTGCGTCTTCTTCCCGATCCGACCGATCTAAGCACCATTACTCCGGCACCTCCGAGTTCTTAGCACACGTACAGCTCGATGACGATCCCCGGGCTCCGATCCAGCAAAGCTTCGGGGAGGAGTTCCGTCAGCACGACGGCGTGGTGACGATCTTGATGTTCTACCGACGCAGGGCTTCGCCTAAGCACTACAACGATATGATCGAGGTGGAATATGGTGGCAAGGGGCACCGCACACGGCTAAGGAACGATCTCAATGATCAACTTGTGTGTCTAGAGGTGCCCCCTGCCTCCGTATATAAAGGAGCCAAGGGGGAGGGGTGCGGCCAGCCCTATGGAGGCGCAGGAGGAGTCCTACTCCTACCGGGAGTAGGACTCCCCCCCAATCCTATTCCAAATAGGACTCCCAAGGGGGAAAGAGGGAGAGGGGTGGCCGGCCACCTCTCCTAGTCCTAATAGGACTAGGGGAGGGGGGAGGCGCGCAGCCCTTATGGGCAGCCCTTTCACCTTTCCACTAAGGCCCACTAAGGCCCATATGATTCCCGGGGGGTTCCGGTAACCTCCCGGTACTCCGGTAAAATCCCGATTTCACCCGGAACACTTCCGATGTCCAAACATAGGCTTCCAATATATCAATCTTTATGTCTCGACCATTTCGAGACTCCTCGTCATGTCCGTGATCACATCCGGGACTCCGAACAACCTTCGGTACATCAAAATGCATAAACTCATAATAACTGTCATCGTAACGTTAAGCGTGCGGACCCTACGGTTCGAGAACAATGTAGACATGACCGAGACATGTCTCCGGTCAATAACCAATAGCGGGACCTGGATGCCCATATTGGCTCCTACATATTCTACGAAGATCTTTATCGGTCAGACCGCATAACAACATACGTTGTTCCCTTTGTCATCGGTATGTTACTTGCCCGAGATTCGATCGTCGGTATCCAATACCTAGTTCAATCTCGTTACCGGCAAGTCTCTTTACTCGTTCCGTAATACATCATCTCACAACTAACATATTAGTTGTAATGCTTGCAAGGCTTATCTGATGTGTATTACCGAGAGGGCCCAGAGATACCTTTCCGACAATCGGAGTGACAAATCCTAATCTTGAAATACGCCAACCCAACATCTACCTTTGGAGACACCTGTAATGCTCCTTTATAATCACCCAGTTACGTTGTGACGTTTGGTAGCACCCAAAGTATTCCTCCGGCAAACGGGAGTTGCATAATCTCATAGTCATAGGAACATGTATAAGTCATGAAGAAAGCAATAGCAACATACTAAACGATCGGGTGCTAAGCTAATGGAATGGGTCATGTCAATCAGATCATTCAACTAATGATGTGACCTCGTCAATCAAATAACAACTCATTGTTCATGGTCAGGAAACATAACCATCTTTGATTAACGAGCTAGTCAAGTAGAGGCATACTAGTGACACTTTGTTTGTCTATGTATTCACACATGTATTATGTTTCCGGTTAATACAATTCTAGCATGAATAATAACCATTTATCATGATTATAAGGAAATAAATAATAACTTTATTATTGCCTCTAGGGCATATTTCCTTCATCCACCTCCTCTTCATTCGTGGAGAGAGCCATCAGAACACATACACAATTCCAACTCATATGTTCTGAGAGAGAACCACCTACACATGTGTTGAGACCAAGATATTCCATTCCTACCATATGAATCTTGATCTCTAGACTTCCCCAAGTTGCTTTCCACTCAAATCTTCTTTCCACAAAATCCAAATCCTATGAGAGAGAGTTGAGTGTTGGGGAGACTATCATTTGAAGCACAAGAGCAAGGAGTTCATTACCTACACACCATTTGTTACTTCTTGGAGAGTGGTGTCTCCTAGATTGGCTAGGTGTCACTTGGGAGCCTCCGACAAGATTGTGGAGTTGAACCAAGGAGTTTGTAAGGGCAAGGAGATCGCCTACTTCATGAAGATCTACCGCTAGTGAGGCAAGTCCTTCGTGGGCGATGGCCATGGTGGGATAGACAAGGTTGCTTCCTCGTGGACCCTTTGTGGGTGGTTGCTTCTTCGTGGACCCTTTATGGGTGGTTGCTTCTTCGTGGACCCTTTGTGGGTGGTTGCTTCTTCGTGGACCCTTCGTGGGTGGAGCCCTTCGTGGACTCGCGCAACTGTTACCCTTCGTGGGTGGAGCCCTTCGTGGACTCGCGCAACCGTTACCCTTTGTGGGTGGAGCCCTTTGTGGACTCGCGCAACCGTTACCCTTCGTGGGTTGAAGTCTCCATCAACGTGGATGTAGGATAGCACCACCTATCCAAACCACGGGAAAAACATCCGTGTCTCCAATTGCGTTTGAATTCTCCAAACCCTTCCCTTTACATTCTTGCAAGTTGCATGCTTTACTTTCCGCTGCCAATATACTCTTTGCATGCTTGCTTGAATTGTGTGATGATTGCTTGACTTGTCCTACAATAGCTAAAATCTGCCAAGAACTAAAATTGGGAAAAGGTTAAGTTTTTATTTGGTCAAGTAGTCTAATCACCCCCCCTCTAGACATACTTTCGATCCTACAGTTGATCATATCTACTATATGATTCACGCTCGACCTTTCGGTCTCCGTGTTCCGAGGCCATATCTGTATATGCTTGGCTCGTCAAGTATAACCTGAGTATTCCGCGTGTGCAACTGTTTTGCACCCGTTGTATTTGAACGTAGAGCCTATCACACCCGATCATCACATGGTGTCTCAGCACGAAGAACTTTCGCAACGGTGCATACTCAGGGAGAACACTTCTTTATAATTAGTGAGAGATCATCTTATAATGCTACCGTCAATCAAAGCAAGATAAGATGCATAAAAGATAAACATCACATGCAATCAATATAAGTGATATGATATGGACATCATCATCTTGTGCTTGTGATCTCCATCTCTGAAGCACCGTCGTGATCACCATCGTCACCGGCGCAACACCTTGATCTCCATCGTAGCATCGTTGTCGTCTCGCCAATCTTATGCTTCCACGACTATCGCTACCGCTTAGTGATAAAATAAAGCATTACAGCGCGATTGCATTGCATACAATAAAGCGACAACCATATGGCTCCTGCCAGTTGCCGATAACTCGGTTACAAAACATGTTCATCTCATACAATAAAATTTAGCATCATGTCTTGACCATATCACATCACAACATGCGCTGCAAAAACAAGTTAGACGTCCTCTACTTTGTTGTTGCAAGTTTTACGTGGCTGCTACGGGCTTAAGCAAGAACCAATCTTACCTACGCATCAAAACCACAACTATAGTTTGTCAAGTTGGTGTTGTTTTAACCTTCGCAAGGACCGGGCGTAGCCACACTCGGTTCAACTAAAGTTGGAGAAACTGTCACCCGCTAGCCACCTTTGTGCAAAGCACGTCAGGAGAACCGGTCTCGCGTAAGCTTACGCGTAATGTCGGTCCGGGCCGCTTCGTCCAACAATACCGCCGAACCAAAGTATGACATGCTGGTAAGCAGTATGACTTATATCTCCCACAACTCACTTGTGTTCTACTCGTGCATATAACATCAACACATAAAACCTAGGCTCGGATGCCACTATTGGGTTTCGTAGTAATTTCAAAAAATTTCCTACGCACACGCAAGATCATGGTGATGCATAGCAACGAGAGGGGAGAGTGTGATCTACGTACCCTTGTAGATCGACAACAGAAGCGTTAACTTGGTTGATGTAGTCGTACGTCTTCACGGCCCGACCGATCAAGCACCGAAACTACGACACCTCCGAGTTCTAGCACACGTTCAGTTCGATGACGATCCCCAGACTCCGATCCAGCAAAGTGTCGGGGAAGAGTTCCGCCAGCACGACGGCATGGTGACGATCTTGATGTACTACCGTCGCAGGGCTTCGCCTAAGCACCGCTACAATATTACCGAGGACTATGGTGGAAGGGGGCACCGCACACAGCTAAGAATATGATCACGTGGATCAACTTGTGTGTCTAGGGGTGCCTCTTGCCTCCGTATATAAAGGCTCAAGGGTGGGCGCGGCCGGCCAGGATAGGCGCGCCAGGAGGAGTCCTACTCCCTCCCTTTCCTAGTTGGAATAGGATTCGTGAGGGGGGGAGGAAGAGAGAGAGAGAGAAGGAAGGGGGGCGCCGCCCCCCTCTCTCCTTGTCCTATTCGGACTAGGGGGGGAGGGGTGCGCGGCCCATCTCTGGCCACCTCTCCTATCTTCCACTAAGGCCCATACACCTCCCGAGGGGTTCCGGTAACCTCCCGGTACTCCGGTAAAATCCCGATTTCACCCGGAACACTTCCGATATCCAAATACAGGCTTCCAATATATCAATCTTTATGTATCGACCATTTCGAGACTCCTCGTCATGTCCGTGATCACATCCGGGACTCCGAACAAACTTTGGTACATCAAAACGCATAAACTCATAATATAACTGTCATCGAAACCTTAAGCGTGCGGACCCTACGGGTTCGAGAACAATGTAGACATGACCGAGACACGTCTTCGGTAAATAACCAATAGAGGAACCTGGATGCTCATATTGGCTCCTACATATTCTACGAAGATCTTTTATCGGTCAGACTGCATAACAACATACGTTGTTCCCTTTGTCATCGGTATGTTACTTGCCCGAGATTCGATCGTCGGTATCCTATACCTAGTTCAATCTCGTTACCGGCAAGTCTCTTTACTCGTTCTGTAATACATCATCCCGCAACTAACTCATTAGTTGCAATGCTTGCAAGGCTTCAGTGATGTGCATTACTGAGAGGGCCCAGAGATACCTCTCCGACAATCGGAGTGACAAATCCTAATCTCGAAATACGCCAACCCAACATGTACCTTTGGAGACACCTGTAGAGCACCTTTATAATCACCCAGTTACGTTGTGACGTTTGGTAGCACACAAAGTGTTCCTCCGGCAAATGGGAGTTGCATAATCTCATAGTCATAGGAACATGTATAAGTCATGAAGAAAGCAATAGCAACATACTAAACGATCGGGTGCTAAGCTAATGGAATGGGTCATGTCAATCAGATCATTCAACTAATGATGTGATCCCGTTAATCAAATGACAACTCTTTGTCCATGGTTAGGAAACATAACCATCTTTGATTAACGAGCTAGTCAAGTAGAGGCATACTAGTGACACTTTGTTTGTCTATGTATTCACACATGTATTATGTTTCCGGTTAATACAATTCTAGCATGAATAATAAACATTTATCATGATATAAGGAAATAAATAATAACTTTATTATTGCCTCTAGGGCATATTTCCTTCATTTTCTTCAAGAGAGGAAGGTGAGAGAGAAGAGTGACATGATGGTTGCTTCGTCCGTCCAACTTACTGCTGGAAAGGAGGGGGTTTTGTGATTTGACGGCTCATTGGGCATTACTGCGGCGGTTCGATCGGGGTAGTCTACCGTCACTCTACTACGGAGTAATTTAGTGCATGGCTGGTGGACCCAGGTGCTGGCTGTCCCACACGTCGGCTAAAGTGAGTAATTTAGTGCATGGCTGGAGGGGGATCCACACGGTAGAGCGCGTCCACTGTTTTTCTGAAGAAAAAAAATGATTACAACAAGCGTTTCCACTCTTACGATGGAGGAGTGCGAAACACGGCAGCCACTTGAACATACACTGTTCTCCTACTACTAGGCATGTGCAGTGGTTCATACGTCAGTACTACACAATCTTGTTGCTAGTGTAGTAAGATATGCTGATAACAAATGATGTTGTGCGCATGTCAACTACTCCTATATGTAACATAGTACCGCTTTTTCGACTGTCCGGTCGAGAATGAATGGTGAGATCAATGTTAACAGAACTAGGTCCACAGCGCATGGAGAGTATGGTGCTAAAGTACTCCACGAAACATGAACCATATGAAGCACGAATAGTGTTAGGCAGGGTGTATGAAGGGTGCACGGGATGGGAGAAAAAGTTCCCTTCTCGACCCACTTTTGGGTGTTTGGCAGAGTGCATGAAGGGTGCATGAGTCCACACTAGTAGGTTGACAAAAATACACGAAGAGGAAACAACTATATTGAGATGAGAATGCAACCAAACACACCCACACGCTTTGTGCTACAGTGACTGATCTGCACCATCTGAGTTTGATCCAACGGTCATGTTGCGCCGAGACATGGACATGCCCATGCAGAGGGCGCCTAAACACCACCGAAGTCCCTCTGCTTCTCGAGGCGCACGACGTTGGTGATGCAGGGTGCAACCACCCGCAGAGCCCGCTCCCGGTCGATGGGAGCCAGCGTCAGGCGCCTCACCTCGGACTCCGTGATCTGTTGCGCCGCCATGGCACCAGGTAGAAGCAATGGGGAGAGGAAGCAAAGGGGGCGAAACGCTGAAAGGAAATGCAATCTACGGGAAGGCAGAGGGAGTGGGGAATCTTTTGGTTTTCACCATGGTAAAACACTAGTCGACGACTTCTCACATCAGGGAGTAGTGGGTTTTTACAGGCGGAGTCATCGTGACTAATTGCTGCCCCGCCTGCTCCCGTCAATCAAAAAATTAAAAATCCTGTTGCGCCTGCTCCCGTCAATCAAAAAATTAAAAATCCTGCCGCACCCAAACACCAGAGCAACACCGCGATGGATATTTAAATTTACCTGCCGGCAAGTAGATAAAAAAGGGGTGCAAAAACAAATGTGGCGGCGGCCTAGCTAATCGGTCGAACTAGCCCAACTAGCTAGCCACCGTGCTTCACTGATGTACTCGGCGGGAAAGGTGGTCTTTCGTGATTTGACGACTCATTTACTTGCTTCGGCGCTACGACCGAGGAGGACCCAGAAAATGCGCGGTAGGGCGTCCCACGTCAGGAAGAATATATGCGTGCACCACCCGGGAGGACCCCGAAACCGCGCAGTAGGGTGTGCCATGTTTCGGCACGGAGGAAAAATGTGCGTGTAAAAATATATTGTATCAGACGTAGTACCTATGGTTCGACCTCGGGACCCAGCCAGTCGGTCAAAAACACCCCACTAGCCACACAGCTTCATCATGCAAACGTGGCACGGAGGATAGATGTGGTTAGCTCCGTCTCGACCAGCCACAACGTCTCTTGTTCTAGGTGATTCTTCTATTTTCCAAGCTTTTTTAGTTGTAATAACACCACGACAAGCTAGCGCCACTCTTTGTGTGTGCCCATGCAAAGGTTAGACGATGGAGAGAAGAGAGATTGAGATCACAGACCTGGGACCCACCAGTAAGTGAGACAACGGTCATGCACGTGTTGACGAGGCACTCCCTCTGCTCTACTCAACGCAAGTACTGTATACAATCAAGTTATGGGACAAAGCCAACAACCATTCGTTTTTTCAAGCTATCGACTTACGCTTTGTAGTCCAGGTTGCCCGTTCGAATCTCGTCTTTCAGACTTGTTAGTTTTAGGTCCAAATTTGATTAATGACAAGTGGGACCCCCATGTGTTGTTCTGATATTTCAGTGTAGGATGGTTTTTTTTGAACAAACACTTTGCGCGGTTAGACAAGTAACAGCACGAGTTACATGTTTTTTGCAAGTTTACGAACAAAAATGATAACGGCATAGAATATCACATCCACCCCGCAGCTTAGATAGTATGGTGATACGAGTTTTTACACCGTTGGAAGTCAGATCCAATGGCTTGGGAGTAGTCTTTGTAATTATGCGCAATTTCCAAACTCTCCAAAGGTTTTTTTGCAAATAAAACATTTAGGCCTCGTGTGTGCCGCTACATTTTCGATTCAACGGCTCCTTGGTGCTCATATTAGGTGCTCCCCGTAGCTTAATTACCCGCTACGGTGATATGAGCATCTAGGTCGTATGATCAGTGATCAGATGGCACATGCGTAGTACTTGTACTTTCTGCGCATTTCCCAAACTCTGTCAACCGTATATTGCAAAAACATTCAAACCTCCTACTGTGGGCCATTAGATCTCAGTGAACTCGTATCACCATAGAATCTACGGTGCGGGAGCACCTCATACTCTCCCGTGCGAGAAAACATAAGGTGCTATCGCAGCTTGGATGCTACGGTGATACGAGCTTGGAGGTCGTTTGATCTGAGATCCAATGGCATCTGAGCAGTCTTTGTGCTTGTAAGCAGTGGCCGAACTCTTTTGGGGCTTTTCTACAAAAAAACCATTCGAACCACCGAGGAGGTGTTGGGTCACAAATCCAACGCCTCCGAAGAGATTGTATCACCAAAGCATCTAAGGTGTGGTAGCACATGATATTCTTACATACAGGAGAATATGATGTCCTCCTTCATCTTAGATGCTATGATGATACGAGCTTCGAGGTCGTTGGATATGGGATCAAAGGGCATCTAAGTAGTTTTTGTACAAATTGTGTGCAATTCTCAAACTCATCAAGGTTTCCTACAAAAATATTAAGACACATCATGTGAGCTGCTATATCTCAGATCTACAAGCTCCAAGCAACTCGTATCGGCATATAGCATCTAAGGTATGGGGGCACATGATATTCTCCCGGGGAGGAGGGGTGGGGGGTGCACAACCAATCGGTGGTTGGGAGGGTGGGGACAAATATAATCTAAAAAACCCTAAACAGAGCTCCACAATTTTATCTAAGGTCGAGGGGTTGACCCCCGACAATCATAGCTCCGCCTAACACAACATTTGCATGTACGGTAGTACTAGACTTAATATTCATGTTTCAGTTTCATGTTCATTTTAAATATTGAACTGAGGACCATGGATGTCTTACATTTTACTCCCTTCGTTCCTAAATATTAGTCTTTTTAGAGGCTTCAAATGGACTGGCACATACGGATGTATATAGACATATTTTAGAGTCTAGATTCACTCATTTTGCTCCGTATGTAGTCACTTGTTGAACTCTCTAAAAGACTAATATTTAGGAATAGAAGGAGTATTTTTGAATTCGTGTCATACATGCATGGTTTGGAAAAATAGATGCACTATACTTATTGGATTGTTGTTGTGTTCATGCGTGTGTGTCTGTGTGTATGTGTGTGTGTGGTCATATGCTTGATACATACAAAGTTTTCTCACCTCCATATTGTTCATCTTTTAAATTTGAATTTGCATTGGAAAACTTACTAGGGATACCATGAAATTTGAAATCCACGTTGAGATCACTATATCACAAACTCACTCTAATTCAACAACCCGTCATAAATCAATTACCACGTTGAGATTAGTATTTGCAAGGAAAATACGGGTATTGTAATACACATAGATTCGTTCAGCAATTTAAAAGGTTCCTTTCGTATTCTCGAATGGTAGGACCCAACGGCGTACCAGCCAGACCTTGGCTCGTGTTGATCCTAAAAAAACCGGGCTCGTGTCCTTCGGTGGCGTGCGTGGTACGCACATTAGGCAACCCCAACCAGTCGAGCCTCAGCGTTTCAAGTCGAAATATCTGGCGGCCAGAATTCCAGCCCTAGGAAATTCCCCTCATGTCCCCGGTCCATAATGACTACCGATGAACAACGGAGGGATGCTTTAGTAACTAGACAACGTTACCTACTGTGCCGAGCACAGTTCAATTCCCTCGATCGCCGCTCGTCAAGGTCACCCATCAACTGCATTGCCTAGTACTACTACTACTACACCAGGATGAGCACAGAATTGAGCCCGTTTGTTCGTGCCTAGTACTTGAGTTAATATATCAGGCAATGCATTGGTACGGAGGGATTATCCTTTTACTCTGCATATATAACTTGTCTGAAGTCTAACTAAGCAAAATGTTTGACCAAATCCTTTCTTAAAAAATACAACAGGACAGATGTACGGCTTGAAAATTTATTGCATGATGCAGGTTATGATATTGTTTCGAATCCTAGATCTTAAATTTCAGAAAATCCAAAAGTGAGCATAAATTCTTGAAACTAAGCATGGTCACGTGATATGGCACAAATATTACTTCGTAAGTTTTTTCTTCAATTTGAGACAAGCTGCTTATGACAAGTTGCACAAATGAAGAGCCAAGGTATTTTGCAACAAAGACCTGTCACATTAAGGTGAACGCTTTCACTATTGAAACCGTGGGTGTTTACGTGCCGCCACGAGTCCCGACTTCTCATCGGCAGGTGTCGTCCGAGCAAGCGTGTGAGTCGACGGGAGGTATGCGAGCAGACCGCTGCGCCGGCTGTCAGGGAGGCGTGCGAGCAGACTGCTGTGCAGGCTTACCGGGAGGTGAGCCCTTTGACCAGGCTCCGCCGCCCAACGTCGTCCCAACTGCTCCCACTTTTAATGTCGCCGACGCCGCAGTTTAAAATCAACCCCGCACTAACCGGTATCGCTACAATCCTCTCTCTTCCTCTCTGATTCTCTTGTCATCTACCTCCAACTAGCCTGACCTAAACGTACGCCATGCCGCATCACGATGGTCTGCCCTTAGTGTTCCAGTTTCCTGAGGAAGACACCCAGCCGGAGTCTCAAGAACATAAGGCGCTTTGGGACGAGCTTGAACTGGCCTTGCGGGAAGACGTCGCGCCTGTCCCCGCTCCCGTTCCAGCTCCCGTCGCCCCGACTGCGCCAGCGCCCATCCCCGTGGCATTGATGTGCTGGGAGCCACACATTGTCACTAAGCTTGATCCCACGGGGTTCCATGAGGTCCCCGCTGACTTTCACGCGCCCGTGCACCTACCAGCGCATGCGCCTGTGCGTGCACTGACGCGCACGCCCGTGCCGGTGTCCGTGCACCTGCCAGCGCATGCGCATGCGCATGCACTGACGTGCGCGCCCGTGCCGGTGCCCGTGCACATGAATGTCTCCGCCTCGCCGTTGACAGCGCCTGTCCCCGCGCGGGTGCTAGTGCCCCCCTCAGCGGCATGGATGACCGCCGTCGACCGCTTCCTTGCACCAACGCCAGTCGCCTCCTCCCGCCAGTTGACTCGCTCCGAAGTCCAGAACATTTTGGCCTTCCTTGAAGCTAGGCCAATGTCCAGGAGTACGCCAACAACGGCGCAAGACGCTGCCGTCACCGCCGGTCAGTGGCCCGAAGACACACAGAGCACGGCAGAGGAGCCGCTTCCCACCGCGAGACGCCCCCGCCGCCGCCGCGTAATCTAAATTTGCCATGAAAAATGTTCGGATTGCCACGCTTAAAATCCGAACGTTTATCATTTCCGTTTATTTTATATCGATCGTCGTATAATTTAAAATCAGAGTTAGACTGAACAAAATGTATGGTTTGATCGATTGAATGTTCTGCTAGAGCCGTATCAAATTAAATATAAAACGTCATCAAGCCACATGTATTCCTTGTCATCCAACGACCTAGACTGCTTCAATGTCGAGCGCTCAACACATTTAACATGCAGTTAATTTCATGCCAAAAATAGTGCTAATCACATGACAACACGCAAATAATATCCTAGTAGTTAATATCCGCATGCACTTAATATACCTCCAAATTAACGTGCATTGCACGTACACACTCACTAATGCTGCTAGTACGTGAAACTGGTGCCGTGACTTGTGAACGCGTCCAGATATGGTCAACGGCAACATCGCCCATGAGTTCTTCCTATTTGCCCGTGCGTCTAAACGTAGAAGGGGAGGAGAGAGGGAGAGCACACATGGAACCCACCAGTAAGTGAAGGCAAATAGTACTAAAAATAATATTACATGTTATCCATTAATTAGACTGTGGTAACATAAAAACATTATGTGAACAAAGGGGGTACAACAAACATTGCTATTCTACGTATCTTGCCTATTGACATGCGGCTTGAAGGCCCGATCGCATGTTCGATCCTCGTCCTTTATTTTTTAATTTGTATATGGGTCCAAATTTGTTTCATGACATGTGGGCCCCTCGGTGTGTAGTTTGTAGCACTTTAATTTGTGGGTCGAAATTTGTTCCATTCCACGTGGACTATTGGTGTGTACTTTTATAGCTTATTTATAATAATTAAAGAGAACAACATAGTTTTTTCAATAATACCATGGTGCGACGTTGAAGGCGAGAAAGGACGTGCGAGAGAGCGATGACCGAGCCAGAGGGAAATCAACTAGGGGAGTTGCGTGGGTTGCAACGGTGTTTGGAGTAGTCGTGGGCCGAATGCTACGAAAATATAATCTAAACCGACCGGAATAAATGCCTACACAAATTAATCCAAGGTTGGAGTGCCCCTTGCAATGTAAATAGCTCCGGCTTTGCGAGGGATGGAGAGGTAGTAGCTTCAACGCGTGGAAGATACGGTGTGAGAAAGCGAGGTCAATCGAGAGACATATAGATAGAGAGACAAAGTGAGTGTGGTCCGACATTCATTGAACAAATATATATGCTCTGGAGAGATATTGTCCGATTGAGTTTTTTGGCAAGGGTGAGGGCTGTGAGATAGAGCTTGAGAGATGATCCAGTCACAGGCGTGTAGATATATTTTGTGCGTGGGAGGAAGCAAGGTCAACCGATCACATAGGGTCGATGTGCGATCGAAAGAGTGAGACAGGTTGGAGAGAGTGACCTAGATAGACGATGTGCGTGAGAGAGTATACAATGTGAGTAGGTCGAATTGGGCTCAAACATGGTGATATATCATTTTTGTTCGAGAAAGAGCGAGGTCAATCGAGACATACGGAGAGAGAGAGAGATTGAGTGAGCGTGGCCCACCATGAGGTCGAAAGAGTGGAGGCGGCTTGGATGGACTGACCTAGATAGATAATCTGCGTGAGAGAGTATAGAGTGTGTCGATCGAGGCCCAAACAGGGAGATATACCATTTGTGTGTGAAAGAAAACGAGGTTAAACGAGACTCAGATAAAGAGAGCGAGATTGAGCGAGTGTGGCCCGCCGTGCGGAAGAAAGAGTGAGACAGTCTCGAGGGAGTGACCTAGATATACAACGTGCATGCGTGCGCACGAGAGGTTGGGGGGATAGATAGGCAATGCATGTATTTAGCGCGAGAGGGTGAGAGGGAGAGGGGGGAGAGAGAGAGAGAGCTCGGCATGGGGTGCAATGGCGGGTGTGTGAGGTAAATACATTTGGTAACAGAGTGGAAAAAGGGGTTGTGTAGCTGAGAGACTTAGAGATCGAAACATGGAGAGAAAGAATGAACGTGTGTTGGAAACCGATAGCTTCCTAAGGTGGTTAGGAGACGAAGATTGACCGATACAGGAAGTATGTAGCATTTGTGCGGGGGGGGGGGGGGGGCTAAAAACAACATTTGAATGTACATAGTACGAGACTTAATATCGATGTTTCAATTCGGTGTACATTGTAAGATTTGAACCGAGGACCAGGCATACGGGTAATTATTTCGAATTCGTGCCATACTAAGTTTCGAAAAGTTGACATTGACTCAGTTTGTTGTGCTACTTTGTAGGTCATATGTTTGAATCCATCCAAAAGTTTTCTCACTACCATGGTGTTCATCATATACATATGAATTTGTATTAAAAAAGTAGCATGGATACAGTGAAATGCGAAATCCACGTTAGAATTGGAGATCGCTACGTGACACACACTCTAATTCAAATAACTAACTACGTGACACACACTCTAATTCAAATAACTAATTATGTGACACACACTCTAATCCACATTAGCGTGGGTACCGTTTCAATTTTTTTTCAAATAACTCCTCATTAATTAATTTATAGTACTCCCTCTGTTCACTTTTATAAGACCTTGAAGACATTTCAGACAATGTGCAAAACAGTTCATTTTAAGTTGTCTAAAACGACTTACAAAAGTGAACGGATGGAGTATCTCGTTTCGAGTGACTAATTATTGCAAGGAAAACACGGGTATGGTAATACATATAGATTCGTTTGCAAATGAAGGAAGATTCGTTTGCATTCTCAAATGTAGGCGCACCAGGCAGACCAGGGTCGTGTCGGGGTGGACGCTGCTTCGGTGCCTTAAAGGCAACTACCTTTGGGTCACTGACATGTGGGCCAGCCACCTATTGGGCCCACATGTCATGGACACAAAGGCAGGTGCCTTAAGGCACCAAAGCATAGTCCTGTCGGGGTGGTCGCGTGTGTCGGACGGACGCGTAGCACCCAGCCACCCAGCCCCCCTCCCCCCAAAAAAGGACGACGACAATATAAGTTCGCGCTTCCACGTTTCGGATTGAAATATCTGGCGGCCCCAACTCCAGCCCTGCAAAATCTCTCTTCTCCACCATCCCCTTCCGCGCCCAGATTTTGCTCAAATCCCTAATTCGCCGCCAACCCTCGAATCGCCCCTCGTCTCTTTCCCCACCGTTCCCCACCTATGTGCCGGACGACGACGACGAAGACGATGGTCGCGCTTCACCACTGCACCGGAGCTACCTCATCTACGCCCTCGTCCACCGCACCAGGTGGTCCACCGACAACGTCGCCTGCCGCAACCGACGTGCCTCACAGACACCGAGTTCCACCGCATCAGGTGCGCTTCACCAACGCCGTCTCCCAGCTCACCGGGGCTACTTCATCGAGCACATCGTCGCACCTCCGCCCCCCGAGGCCATTAGGGCTTCACCAACGGTCTCGTCCACTGCATCGTAGCGCTTCGCTGCCACTCAAGATCTGCATCCGTGCGCGGCCAGCCAGCGCATCACCCTCAACGGCTCTGAAGTGACCCGCACTCTAGCTAGGCGAGCATGCCCAAACGCCGGCCCAAACTAGGTATCCACACATCACTCCCTTGTGCACTGTTCCGACGATGTTTGGATATCCTTTCACTGCTCTCTTAGCTTACACGCCTATGCAACTCTGACTTTAACTCTTATTTCTTCTGGAGATATCATCTGAAACAAGCAAATCCATTTTTTAGGGAAGCATGACGGCGCTACGGTATCTAGTACACATCCTGCACACCCGTATAATTGTAAGTATCTGTCCTCCGGTACAACATCAAGGTCGATTCCTCTTATTTGATCAACCATTCGTCATGTCAAAAATGCAAAGGGGGATTCAAGGAGCACAAGGCCTCCACATCCAAGCAAGTGGTAACATGGACTTGTACATGGAACATCCCAAGCGCAAGCAGAGCTGCAGTGAGCCTGTACAACGAGCTAGCGTAAGTCCCTGCATTTCATTTAATTCGTACTGGCATTCATGTATGATTTGTGTGTAGTGGCTGATCCACGAATTCAAGTTACCAGGGGTGAACATTTAACTTAAAAAATACGAAGGCACCTGCACTCCGGAAATCAACATAACTTGAGAAATGTGAAGCTACATGCACTTTGAAAACCAGCTAATGATCCAAAGTAGTTCAGATTATAAACACTAAATGATGCAAGCACCAAAAAACACAAAATGGAACATGGTGTACAAGGACTACAAACATGGTTTGTACCTGCTTGAATTATTCGTTCTCTGGCTGAAAATATTGAAGTGTAATTGCACGTATAACCAGTGCGCAAACTGCATATCAATATATCTATCCTGCATAAGTATGTCAATAGTTTCAAACAACAGATTAGAAAAGTATTTATGCTATGTTATCATGATACGGGGACTTTCTGGTAGATGGCCTCGACGTTTCCTCAAGCTATGAAAATGCACTATAATTTGCTTGTCATCAATGCCTGCAAATCTCTTTCTCTCTCAACATAGTAGATCATCATTAGAAACTAAATCCTTCAATGACCTTGCAAAATGCTTGCATTAGATCCCTCATTAGACACTATATGTTCATCACCAGGAGCATGTAAAATGTTTGCATCAAATCCTTCATTAGCAGTCTATTCATTAGACACTTCAGGCTCAAGAACAACATGAGCTTGTATGTTTGCACCGGAAACTTGATTAGATACATCAGATTCAGTCAGTTCAGTATTGATTGGGGAGTTATTAAATAAGTAGAAATTGGTTTCATTTTCTCATAGATTCCCTACATACAAGCAGTTTTACAACACCGTCAGGTTTAACTATTGGCCAGAAATTGAAGAGTTGAATTAGATATAATCAGGGATGTGATGTACCTGCTCGTTGCGCATGCTACTCTTGCAAGCTGCGACTGTCCGTTTACACAAGCTCGATGCCATGCCCGTGCTGCCGCCGCTGCCTCCCACGCAGGCTACACCCAGGGTTGGATCTTCATCTTCTTGTCCTTCCGTTTGCTTGAAGCCCGGCGACCGCCCTCCAACGAGGGCGCGAGGAAGTGCTGTGTCGGTCTGTCCAGCGGCGGCTAGGTTAGGAGTGAACCAGACTGGAGGCTGGAGCGAATGAATTGGGATTTTTCCTGCTGTCGATCTATATGGGAGGCGCTCGTTTGGGCCGTGAGCCTGCTATAGGGCCTGCCTTGCACTTATGTTATTGGCCCATCCAAACTGAAACATTTTTCTTCATTTTTTACATTGTCTGATCGTGCGTTGGGACGAACAAAGCTAGTGTGGGCCAACCTGGACGACTCAAACTAGGTGCACACTTTCCAGCCACCTAAGGCGGCCGCCCATACCAGCCCCTATGGTGGCGACGCCCCTTTTTGCGTGTATGATTGGATAGTGAAAAATATTCCAGTGGCGCTTTTGATTTACCCACAGAATGGTTGAATTGCTTGTTTCTATGAACTGAGTTCGTCGATAATGTGAAGGATGCCAGTCTTTTCATCCTATTGTAGATTGCTTAGATCTCGATATGCCAAAAGTAATCTCATGAAATATAAAGTAAAAGCTAGTGTGATGTGTTTGGCTACAACTAGTCTGACTACACGTCCTCATATAACATATCAAGGACGCACCATCTTACCAGATTAACCATTCGACTTACCCATGCAGTGTGGGAAGAAAGAAGTATTGGGACTGCGTATCCAAGCAATTGATGCCATGGACTCCTTCGAACAACCTTGTAAGCGAAAAAGAAGTTGCATTGTGCCTGTACAAAGAACTAGCATAAGTTCAGTTACCTGCTTTTCGGAATTTTAGTTAGCCACTTATTGCAAAATTGTTCAATTACGTTGCTTGGCTTAATTTAGTTTGCTACTGATTACATAATGGCACAACCTCTTAATCATATTGTAGACTGCGCCTATCTATATGTTTGATACTTATTGTTAAGAATAACCTGTTTGCCTTAACTTAAATATCAACTTGTTTGTTTAACTGCTTTGTGATACGTCTCCGTCGTATCTACTTTTCCAAACACTTTTGCCCTTGTTTTGGACTCTAACTTGTATAATTTGAATGGAACTAACCCAGACTGACGCTGTTTTCAGCAGAATTACCATGATGTTGTTTTATGTGCAGAAAACAAATATTCTCGGAATGACCTGAAACTCCATGTGAGGTCTTAGAAAAAATAATAAAAAATCCTCGCCAAATATGAAGACCAGGGGGCCCACACCCTTCTCACAAGGGTGGGAGGCGCGCCCCCCTAGGGCGCGCCCCCTACCTCGTGGGCCCCCTGTTGCGTCTCCGACTCCAACTCCACCTCCATATATTGAGTTTCGATGAGAAAAAAATCAGAGAGAAGAAATCATCGCGTTTTACGAAACGGAGCCGCCGCCAAGCCTTAAAACCTCTCGGGAGGGAAGATCTGGAGTCCGTTCAGGGCTCCGGAGAGGGGGATTCGTCGTCGTCGTCATCATCAACCATCCTCCATCACCAATTTCATGATGCTCATCGCCGTGCGTGAGTAATTCCATCGTAGGCTTGCTGGACAGTGATGGGTTGGATGAGATTTATCATGTAATCGAGTTAGTTTTGTTAGGGTTTGATCCCTAGTATCCATTATGTTCTGAGATTGATGTTGCTATGACTTTACTATACTTAATGCTTGTCACTAGGGCCCGAGTGCCATGATTTCAGATCTGAACCTATTATGTTTTCATCAATATATGAGAGTTCTGGATCCTATCTTGCAAGTCTATAGTCACCTACTATGTGTTATGATCCGGCAACCCCGAAGTGACAATAATCGGGACCACTCCCGGTGATGACCGTGGTTTGAGGAGTTCATGTATTCACTATGTGCTAATGCTTTGTTCCGGTTCTCTATTAAAAGGAGGCCTTAATATCCCTAAGTTTCCAATAGGACCCCGCTGCCACGGCAGGGTAGGACAAAAGATGTCATGCAAGTTCTTTTCCATAAGCACGTATGACTATATACGGAATACATGCCTACATTACATTGACGAATTGGAGCTAGTTCTGTGTCACCCTATGTTATGACTGATCCGGTGCCTACGAGTTTTCCATATACTGGTTTACGCTTATTTACTTTTCTGCTGCTACTGTTACAATCACTACAAAATACCAAAAACATTACTTTTGTTGTCTTTACTTTTGTTGCCATTACCACTACTATCATATTACTTTGCTACTAAACACTTTGCTGCAGATACTAAGTTTCCAGGTGTGGTTGAATTGACAACTCAGCTGCTAATACTTGAGAATATTCTTTGGTTCCCCTTGTGTCGAATCAATAAATTTGGGTTGAATACTCTACCCTCGAAAGATGTTGCGATCCCCTATACTTGTGGGTTATCAAGACTAATTTCTAGCGCCGTTGCCGGGGAGCATAGCTCTATTCTTTGAGTCACTTAGGATTTATATCTGCTTATCATTATGAAGAACTTGAGAGATCCAAAAACCAAGATCTATCCCTCAACTACGAGGGGAGGTAAGGAACTGCCATCTAGCTCAGCACTTGATTCACCTGCTGTTATGAGTAAGTTTGCGACACCTACACCCGCTTCTGCTATTTGTTCCGATATTTCGCATGTTATTGATGATACCACTTCTGTTATGCATGATACTTATGATGAAACTGCTTCTATGTCTGATACTACTGTACCCCTTGGTGAATTTCTTGATGAACAAATTGCTAGGGCTAGAGAAAAAGAAATTATTGAATCTGAATACGATGATGATAGTGATGATGAAAATATGTCTGTTATCCCTGAAGGTTATCTTTTTGATAAGGAATCTTCTGCCGCTATTTTCGCTTGCAGAGATAGATATGAGCTTAAGAGGTTATTAATTAAATGGAACAAAGAATCACTTAGAGATAGAATGAAACCCGACCCTGCTTTTGCTACTTCACCTATATGTGTTCCTGATAAGGATTATGAATTCTCAGTTGATCCTGATATAATTACTTTGGTTGAATCTGATCCGTTTTATGGCTATGAATCTGAAACTGTTGTGGCACATCTCACTAAGTTAGATAATATAGCTGCCCTATTTACTAATGATGAGAGATCGCGTTACTTTTATATACTCAAAATATTTCCGTTCTCATTAAAGGGTGATGCTAAGATATGGTTTAATTCTCTTGATCCTGGTTGTGTGCGTAGTCCCCAGGATATGATTTATTACTTCTCTGCTAAATATTTCCCTGCTCATAAGAAACAAGCTGCTTTGAGGGAAATATACAACTTCGTGCAAATTAAAGAAGAGAGTCTCCCACAAGCTTGGGGGAGGCTTCTCAAGTTACTTAATGCTTTGCCTGATCATCCTCTCAAGAAACCTGAAATACTTGATATCTTTTATAATGGACTAACCGATGCTTCCAGAGATTACCTGGATAGTTGTGCTGGTTCTCTATTCAGGGAAAGAACACCGGATGAAGCTGAAATTCTATTGAATAATATGTTGACAAATGAAAATAATTGGGCACCTCCTGAGCCAGCCCCTAAGCCAGCTCCTGCTCCAATTACTAAGCTTATTCCTAAACCAAGTCCGAAGAAGAGAGGTGTTCTATTTCTCAGTCCCGAAGATATGCAAGAGGCAAAGAAATCTATGAAAGAGAAAGGTATTAAAGCTGAAGACGTTAAGAATTTACCTCCTATTGAAGAAATACATGGTCTTAATTCACCGTCTGTTGAAGAAAATTATGATCTCAATTATTTATTTGTTGAAGAACCTCCTGATCCCGATATCCCGACACAGGTAGTAAAGGTAAATTCTCACTATAGATATGATAAAGCTAAAGTTCCTCCTACTAAAATTGCTAGTCAGTGCTTGGATGAGTTTGATAACTTTATGTATAAGAAAGATGACTTCAATGCTTATTTTGGTAGACAATTAAAAGAAAATGCTTATATGATTAGACGCTTGGGAGATTACATGGCTGATATTAAAGGAGAACTTAAACTTGTTAGAAAACATGCTTCTATGGTTACCACGCAAGTAGAACAAGTACTTAAAGCTCAAAAAGAAGTGCTTGATGAAATTAATAGTAAGAGAACTGATTATGCTGTTAGAGTGGCTACTAGAACTGGTAGAATGACTCAGGAACCTTTGTATCCTGAAGGCCACCCTAAGAGAATCGAGCAAGATTCTCAGAGAAATAATATTGATGTTCCTAGTTCTTCTAAAAAGAAGAAAAAGAAAAATGATAGAACTGTGCAAACTTCTAGTGAACCTATTGCTGAACCACCTGATAATCTAAATGATATATCTAGGTCTGATGCTGAAACACAAACTGGTAATGAACATGAACCTAATGAAAATGTTAAGGCTGATGTTCATGATGATGCTCAACCTAGTAATGACAATGATGTAGAAATTGAACCTGCTGTTGATCTTGATAACCCACAATCAAAGAATCAACGTTATGATAAAAGAGACTTTGTTGCTAGGAAACATGGTAAAGAAAGGGAACCTTGGGTTCAGAAACCCATGCCTTTTCCTCCAAAACCATCCAAGAAAAAGGATGATGAGGATTTTGAGCGCTTTGCTGAAATGATTAGGCCTATCTTTTTGCGTATGCGATTAACTGATGTTCTCAAAACAAATCCTTATGCTAAATATATGAAGGATATCATTACTAATAAAAGAAAGATACCAGAAGCTGAGATTTCCACCATGCTTGCTAATTATACTTTTAAGGGTGGAATACCAAAGAAACTTGGAGATCCCGGAGTACCTACTATACCTTGCTCCATTAAAAGAAATTATATTAAAACTGCGTTATGTGATCTTGGAGCCGGTGTGAGTGTTATGCCTCTCTCTTTATATCGTAGACTTGACTTGAATAAGTTGACACCTACCGAAATATCTTTGCAAATGGCTGATAAATCAACTGCTATACCTGTCGGTATTTGTGAGGATGTGCCTGTTGTGGTTGCAAACGTTAATATTTTAACAGTCTTTGTTATTCTTGATATTCCCGAGGATGGTAGTATGTCTATTATTCTTGGAAGACCTTTTCTTAAAACTGCAGGGGCTGTTATTGATTGCAACAAAGGCAATGTCACTTTTCATGTTAATGGTAATGAGCATACGGTACACTTTCCGAGGAAACCACCTCAAGTTCATAGTATCAATTCTATCGGAAAAATTCCATCGATTATATTTGGAGGTTTTGAATTTCCTCTTCCTACTCTCAAGAAGAAATATGATATACTTATTATGGGGGATGTGCATATCCCCGTTGAGGTAACTTAGTGTTATTCGAAATTTCTCCAGTTTCATTATTATCGGAATGAGTTTGTTAACAAGACTTGATCAACCTTGTTAGTGGATTCTTTTTGATGACCATGAGATGGATGAAACTAGAAACACAAACTTCTGTACCCACTCTATATTTTCTGTTATTTATATTACATAAAGTAAAAATAGTATTTTTTCTGTCTGTTATCTAATTATCCGTGCAATATAAAAATAACCCAAAAATAAAAGTCCTCAGAATGACATGCCAATTTAATATGATTTTTCGGGAATATTTGAGGATTTACTGTGCAAAAATTACAGCGGGAGGAGCTGCCACCTGGCCACGAGGGTGGTGCCCCCCCTATAGGGCGCGCCCCCTGCCTCGTGGGCCCACGGTGGCCCTCCTCCACTTATCCCAGCACCCATCTTCTTCCTCTATCTCTCACAAACCCTAAAAACCAACTCAAGCACGAGTTCCAGCCACTTTTGTTGTGATTTTGATCTCCTTGATCAAAGCACCTCTCGCAAAACTGCTTGGGGAGATTGTTCCTTGGTATGTGACTCCTCCATTGATCCAATTAGTTTTTGTTCTAGTGCTTTATTCTTTGCAAATTTTTGCTGCATAGGTGACCATGTTCTTGAGCTTGCATGTCAAATTCATATGGTTCCAAGTAGTTTTGATGCTTGATATAGGCTCTAGGCACTTGTAGGAGTAGTTGCTATCAGTTTTATTGAAGTTGGTTTACTTTTGTTTGAAGTTACTAAAATTTCAGATTATTTCAGAAAATGATGAGGAGATTATTGAGGGGCTCATCGAGCCAAAGCTCGAAGGAAAAGGCACCGAAGCCTAAGTATAATTTGCCGCGCATCGCGGAGATTCGGGCGTGTGAATGGCCTTCTAATGATTTCTTGAGAGTAGACGGTATCTATGAAGATTTTCATGAATTGGCTCACAATGCAGGCCTCACCGCTTTCCTCCACGACCAATGCGATCAGTATCTCTTACTCACAAATACCTTTGTGCAAAACTTTTATTTTCATCCTAGGAACTCACCACCTACGGTGGAATTTCATTTATATGATGAGCCTAAGGAGATGTCACTTTTTGATTTCTGTCGTATTTGTTTAGTCCCTTTTGAGGGCAAGACAGAAGAACCACACCCTGATGATGTGGAGGGATTTATTAATAATATCACTGTAGGAGAAACCAGGAAGGTTTCCGATGCACGAATCACTAGCATACATTTTCCTGTTTTACGTTACTTTGCATTATTTGCTAGTCGTTGTTTAATTGGATGTGGAAACAGTGGAAAACTTAGTATCCTTGATTTAATTATTCTACTCCAAGGTTTATACAGTGATAACACTTTTAGTTTGGGCGGTATTATTGCCAGACGGTTAGTCCCCATCTTTGGAGGCATTTATGCTACACGCCTAGCCGCACATTTTAACATACCTATTAGGCATGCTGAGAAGGAAGAAAAGGTGCTACCCCGTGTTTATCTAGATCATAAAAGTATGGTGGCACATGATTTTATTGTTAAGAATAGGGCAGGAGAGCTTAAATATCAATTGTTCTTTAATAAACATCATCCTGAGACTATTACCTTGCCTGCTCCTTCTTTGTTTGATTTGACTGCAGGCACGTACCTTGTTCCGTTGACGGCTATTCACGCCTACCGGAACCCTGCACCAGCCGAGGAGCCAGAACCGGAACCACAATTTGATCCTTCACGACAGTCTAACTATCAGTGGGATCCGGAGATGATTGCCAGCCAGTGGCAATCAGAGCCTTCTTCCTCCTCATCATAGTACGACCCCAACAGCTATTATTATGGATATCCGCCAGGCCAGCCGTGGCCATAGACCAACTTAGGCCAAAAGCCTAAGCTTGGGGGAGTACGTATTTCTCACCGACATTACATTTATGTTCACACACACTCATTGCTAGATGTTGGTGCTCATACTTTTTCATTGTATTATCCATGCTAGTTTATTTCCTTTTTCCTGCTTTCTTCTTGTGTGTTTAATAAACCTTAAGAAAACCAAAAAAATTAGTTGTAGCTTTTAATTAATTTACTTTCCATGCATGTAGTAGTAATAATTAAAAAGAAAACCCAAAAGTATTTCCCGTTCTTCTTTTGCTTGTTGGGAGCTTTCCCGTGTAAATAGTTTTTATTTCTTTTCTTTTCTTTGGGGGTCAGTAGGAGAAGACCATAATTAAATTGTTGAAGTGGCTCTTATATGCATTATTGTTGAATTAACCCAAGAGTCCATATTGCCTTGTCTTCTCCTGTTTATTGAATGCTCGCAGATTCCAGCTTAGTCCAATGCACGTGCACTCTTATTATTATTCACACCGTTTGGTAGTGCAAGTAAAAGGCAATTATGATGATATATGATGGACTGACTGAGATAAGAAAAGCTGGTATGAACTCGACCTCTTTTGTTTTTGTAAATATGATGAGTCCCGCGTTCTTGATTCAGCTTATTATGAATAAACATGTTTGCAATGACGAGATCATAGTCGCTTGTGTCATGCTTGATTAGCTATGAGTTATAATGATTTACCTTGTGTGCCAGCATGCTATTAATAATATTATGATGTGGTATGATGGGGTGGTATCCTCCTTTGAATTATTTAAGTGACTTGACTTGGCACATGTTCACGCATGTAGTCGAAACAAATCAACATAGCCTTCATGATATTTATGTTCATGGTGGATTATATCCTACTCATGCTTGCATCCAATGTTTATTAATTTTAATGCATGTACATGGCTATTGTCGCTCTCTAGTTGGTCGCTTCCCAGTCTTTTACTAGCCTTCACCTGTACTAAGCGGGAATACTGCTTGTGCATCCAATCCTTTAAACCCCAAAGTTATTCCAGATGAGTCCACTATACCTTCCTATATGCGGTATCTACCTGCTGTTCCAAGTAAATTTGTATGTGCCAAACTCTAAACCTTCAAATAAACATTCTATTTTGTATGCTCGAATAGCTCATGTATCAACAAAGGCTGTCCTTATCTTCCGTTTTAGGCGGGTTATTCTCAAGAGGAGTGGACTCCGCTCCTCACTCACGAGAAAATGGCTGGTCACCGGGATGCCCAGTCCCATGCTTTACGCAAACTAAATCAAAATTAATTGCAAACAAAACTCCCCCTGGGACCTGATGTATGTTGGAGGCACTCGTTGTTTCGAGCAAGCCATGGATTGATGTTTGTTGGTGGAGGGGGGGGTATAAACTTTACCATTCTATTTGGGAACCGCCTATAATGTGTGTAGCATGGAATATATCACCATCTCTTAGTTGTTACGTTGACAATGAAAGTATACCGCTCAAAATACAATTTATCTCTATTTCAAAACCGAGCTCTGGCACCTCTACAAATCCCTGCTTCCCTCTGCGAAGGGCCTATCCATTTACTTTTATGTTGAGTCATCACCCTCTTATTAAAAAGCACTAGCTGGAGAGCACAACTGTCATTTGCATTCATCACTATTAATTTACGTTGGGTGTGACTATGATTGGATCTCTTTTACCATGAATTACAATGTCTAGTCAGTCATTGATCTTTAAAGGTGGTCTGCATTTATGTTTTGCGGTCTCAGAAAGGGCTAGCGAGATACCATCTTGTTATATCATATTATGATTGTTTTGAGAAAGTGTTGTCATCTGAGATTTATTATTATGACTTGCTAGTTGATTATGCTATTGATATGAGTGATTATGAGACCTGAGAATTATTGCAAATGTGGTTAGTTATGATCTATGCTGAAAACTTGAATGCTGGCTTGACATAGTTACAACAACAAGAGCAAACAGAGTTTGTAAAAGTTTTTCTTCCTTTCTTTCTTTCAGTTTGTCAATTGAATTGCTTGAGGACAAGCAAGGGTTTAAGCTTGGGGGAGGTGATACGTCTCCGTCGTATCTACTTTTCCAAACACTTTTGCCCTTGTTTTGGACTCTAACTTGTATGATTTGAATGGAACTAACCCGGACTGACGCTGGTTTCAACAAAATTACCATGGTGATGTTTTATGTGCAGAAAACAAATATTCTCGGAATGACCTCAAACTCCACGGGAGGTCTTAGAAAAAATAATAAAAAATCCTCGCCAAATATGAAGACCAGGGGGCCCACACCCTTCTCACGAGGGTGGGGCGCGCCCCCCCTAGGGGGCGCCCCCTACCTCGTGGGCCCCCTGTTGCGTCTTCGACTCCAACTCCAACTCCACCTCCATATATTGAGTTTCGATGAGAAAAAAATCAGAGAGAAGAAATCATCACATTTTACGATACGGAGCCGCCGCCAAGCCCTAAAACCTCTTGGGAGGGCAGATCTGGAGTCCGTTCAAGGCTCCAGAGAGGGGGATTCGTCGCCGTCGTCATCATCAACCATCCTCCATCACCAATTTCATGATGCTCATCGCCGTGCGTGAGTAATTCCATCGTAGGCTTGTTGGACGGTGATGGGTTGGATGAGATTTATCATGTAATCGAGTTAGTTTTGTTAGGGTTTGATCCCTAGTATCCATTATGTTCTGAGATTGATGTTGCTATGACTTTGCTATGCTTAATGCTTGTCACTAGGGCCCGAGTGCCATGATTTCATATCTGAACCTATTATGTTATCATCAATATATGAGAGTTCTAGATCCTATCTTGCAAGTCTATAGTCACCTACTATGTGTTATGATCCGGCAACCCGAAGTGACAATAATCGGGACCACTCCCGGTGATGACCGTGGTTTGAGGAGTTCATGTATTCACTATGTGCTAATGCTTTGTTCGGGTTCTCTATTAAAAGGAGGCCTTAATATCCCTAAGTTTCCAATAGGACCCCGCTGCCACGGGAGGGTAGGACAAAAGATGTCATGCAAGTTCTTTTCCATAAGCACGTATGACTATATACGGAATACATGCCTACATTACATTGACGAATTGGAGCTAGTTCTGTGTCACCCTATGTTATGACTGTTACATGATGAACCACATCCGGCATAATTATCCATCACTGATCTAGTGCCTACGAGTTTTCCATATACTGGTTTACGCTTATTTACTTTTCCGCTGCTACTGTTACAATCACTACAAAATACCAAAAAAATTACTTTTGCTGTCTTTACTTTTGTTGCCATTACCACTACTATCATATTACTTTGCTACTAAACACTTTGCTGCAGATACTAAGTTTCTAGGTGTGGTTGAATTGACAACTCAGCTGCTAATACTTGAGAATATTCTTTGACTCCCCTTGTGTCGAATCAATAAATTTGGGTTGAATACTCTATCCTTGAAACCTGTTGCGATCCCCTATACTTGTAGGTTATCACTTTGCTGCTGCAACAGCGGGTTACAATGATGTTAATAACTACTTTTCAGCATCCAATTGAAACTGTTTAATTCCTTGTTTGTTTAACTGGTTTGCTGTTATAACTCCAAGTTGAGATGTTTTGCTAACTTCAACTTTTCTGAATCCAATCGGAACTTTAATGGCAAAATAGGTTAGCCCAAGATCAAAGAGCGAGGTCCCCATGGACGTTGCATCATCCCACAGCAGTGGCACTGGCCATATCGTGCATTATGAATTGCCAACTGCTGATGCTCTAGAGGCTAAACTAGTGGTAGAAAGAGATTCTGCTTCTGCACTTAGAGATGAAGTTGACATGTTGAGGAAGCAAACAGCACAATCACAAGCAGTACTCAGGACAACCATTAAATATTTGGTGGATTTCAAAACGAAGCAAGCTGAGACTGACCAGATTGTTAAGGTCCTGAAGGAAAAAAGGAAATTAAATTCCTACTTGGTAAATCATAGGTGAAATGTTCTTTCCATAGTTGAATAACCTTTGTGTTTTCTATTCATGTAATCAATCAAACCATTTGTTTTAGAGATCATGTAATAATTGTTTTTTTGTTTTTTGGTTTGTAATTTTATTTGAGCACAAGTATGTATTAATTGATAAGACTCGGAGACATTTCATTTGGATTGCTGTGCCAGACCTACAAATATGCCAATCGGGCTGAATGTGCATTCAACAATAGTAGTAGTATAGATGGACCATAAGTGGCACGCATCGGAAAGGGCCAAGATGCTGGCTAAAAAAAGGATGCTGTTGTAGCCAAAAAAGTACAGCGGCCTGGCTTATGTATGTTAGTTGATATTATTTATCTACATACTCTATAAGTGTTTATATGTCTATTAGTTCTGTACATTCTTGGTTGAGTGACTCAGTATTTGAATCTTGATGCATCGCTTGTGTACATATCTAAATGGGAGTACACATTATGCTGTGTGTGACATTTGAGTTGGACATGAAGTGTTCCAAATATTCGAATTCACCTTAAAATGGATTCTAGTTTCTGAATTTGAGTATCGGCATTTGTAAACCATATTCATATATGACAGTGGAATACATCTTTGTCGTCCTTTTGTAGATATATAAAAACACATAGAATGATTTATAAAGATTCATATAGGAATATTGTAACGCCCCGGACACACCCGCCGGTGGTCGTTACTCCTGGCGGGATCTAGACTGGCCCCACAGATCAATACTAGTCTTTTCTGTGCACTTTGTCCTCACTCATGCGCACCCGGGAGCAACTTCCCTGTCGATCACCCATCCTGACACTACTCCAAGCTGAGCACGCTTAACTTTGGAGTTCTATCCGAATGGGCTACCGGAAAAGAAGGAATTCCTTATTGATATGAGTAGTCTATCATTCCTAATAAGCCAGGCCATCACATACACCCCCACTCAGAGGAACCAACGTCCTCGTCGGTCCACATGAACATTCCCTCTTGGCACAACCGTCTGTGCATCCAGTCCGGTACATGTGCCATGCTGTGTGCCACGACGGGTCACAAATGTCATGAACAACATGACCGCGCACCTGTCCACAACCATCCGTGTAACCGCGAGGGTCGGCTCTGATACCAACTTGTAACGCCCCGGACACACCCGCCGGTGGTCGTTACTCCTGGCGGGATCTAGACTGGCCCCATAGATCAATACTAGTCTTTTCTGCGCACTTTGTCCTCACTCATGCGCACCCGGGAGCAACTTCCCGGTCGGTCACCCATCCTGACACTACTCCAAGCTGAGCATGCTTAACTTTGGAGTTCTGTCCAAATGGGCTACCGGAAAAGAAGGAATTCCTTATTTATATGAGTAGTCTATCATCCCTAATAAGCTAGGCCATCACAAATACAAAATGGATTTGAATTTAGTTGCTAGGGTAAACGTGGATGCTTATTGTCCCAAAATTGGAAAGAAGCAGCAAAATGTCCACTCCCACGTCGGCTGCCCGAAGCCAAGTGTTTAGGAGATGGAAATTACTGTCTACCCATTACATGGACAATCCATCGGCCCGATTTCCACTGCTCTAAATAGGGGTAGGTTAGTAACTTCAATTAGACGTGACACGACCGCCTCTGAGCCCATTCTGACACGGTGGGCGTCAAACATTGGCGGCAAAACTCATTTGATTCAAGCTCGTCCGAAAGACCTCTGTTTCTCCCTCCATTCCACATTCATACAGGGTGGGCGGCAAAACAAACTCGACTCGGCCGAAATCGATGTAGGCAAATATTTTCAATAGGGGCAGGTTTGTAACTTCACTCAGACGTGACACAACCGCCCTACCTGTCAGCCCCGTTCATACACCGTGGGCGCCAACTGCCCTCTCCTCGCCCGAAATCGCTCTGGGCAAATATTGGCGAGATGCGAGATTACCGTCCTATCCCCAACCGACGAGATGTCCTAATTCTAAACGGGGGCTAAGTTCGTAACTTTCCCATATTTCAGACAGGCCCGTCCCAAAAACATGGTTCCCCGTACCTCTCCCTCCATTTTCCCATTCATACACCGTCTGCGCTAGAACACCCCATCCCCACACCAGCCTCCGTCTGCCACCCCATCCATCGCCGCCGTCCTCCACCACATCCATCGCCACCATCCTCCACCATGTCAGAGCGCCTACCAAGACCGCATCGTCCACTGCTAGAGATGGACGTTTCTCATCCACGGCGACGGACCAATAGCCTTGCATCGCGTCCTCTCGCTTCATCGGCGTCGTCGTCCTCTTTGTCGGGGCCGCTCACATGGCCTTCTCTTCCACCGCAACGGGACTTATCCCCCGATGCACCCGTCTACCGTCACAGATCTGCTTCAACGCCACTGACAGCCATCGCACCCCCGATGCCTACACGGCACCGCAAGAGAGGTGGTACTTCATATCTCCTCAACTTTTTGACCTCAACCAGAAAATAGATCTTAACTTGGTTACTCTACTTTCTTTTCAGCTCTTAGAATTTAGTTCTTAGTTCGAAGCAAACAATGGATGCTAAATATCATTTCTCCGGTTTGCAGCTTCAAATCTGCCATGGCACAGCCATAATACGGTTTAATTGATCATGCTTAGGGTTTAATTGATCATGTTGGTTCCGTGGTGGTTTCTTTAATAGAAATCGGAGGGGAAACCCTCTTTTGCTAAAAAAATATGCTTAGAGTTTCCCCCTTTTATGATCACTATACGATCAGAATACGTGCTTCGTGTCATAATAACACTGCTCCACCCATCAAGCTAAACAAGCTTAGTTGTTCAAATACGAATATGATATTATTAAAATAGAGTTGTTTAATTAGTTAGCTAAATGTTCCTAAATTAGTTTTGAAAATGCATGTTCGCCGCTCGGGTGTGTATCTCTACAGGGTGCCCACGGTGGGCCGGCCCACCCTAGGATTTTGGGTCATCCCAAGCCCCGATTCCCCTCTGTTCTGCTGCGCACTTCCGATCTCTACTCGCCCCCAGCCGACTGCCTTCGACTTGCCATCCCCGGACGGCATGACTCTAGGAGGAGACGCCGAACTAACAGGAGGCCAGGACTCGCTCGCCCAACAGCGTCACCACTGCCCGGGCGCGCCGCCGTGCCTACCTTCCCAGTCCGTTCAGGGCTCAGGCGTGCAGCACCCACCAAGCCAACCCGATTTATCTTGAGATACGTCCTCAACACTCAGCAGTCACTCCTCATCACCCATTTTCTAATTGATTCATTACTCATTAGGCAGGACTGTCATTAGGGTTTGTTGTGTGCTTAGTGCTACCTACACTTAATGGTTCAGATGTATTTCGGTAATCTTTAGTACCTCTAAAGTTCACAGGGTTTTCAAAATTCTGGCCTTGGAACAGAAACTAGTCATTTTGGATTATTGGTCATAGTGACATTGACCCAGATTACTACTGCAAGCCAGGTTTGTTGATAATTTTAATTGTCTTTCTTACTCATTCGATATAATATCCAATTATTCACGTCGATTAGTTGCAAACAATAAGTGCTAGACAAACTTCTTCATTCAGATTTTGGACGGTCTCTTACTGCAGTTATAATTCTACATACTTGTCCTAGTAAGCTCACAAGTAAATGATTGATTCATTACATCTATGCTTGCCTTGTCATATTTGTTTTCAATATTCTTTTAGGGTGGACCACCCTATTTCTAAATACTGGAACCATAGACATGAGTGAATAGTATTTCTCTATGTGATCTCTTCCATCATGTGTGGGTAACGAACACTGCATTGTATAGAAAGAAAGTGTCATTTCCAGCTTTTACATAGGTTTTGATCTTTTACATGGAGTACAATTTGCCTACTTGCTTTGTGTCGCACTACCAACACTCCACCCTTGAAGCTAAACATTACGCCACTCATAATTGCTTAGTTTATTTGTTCAAACATGAATTTCATATGATTCTAATGTTCCTACTTCAGTTTTGAAATGTGTGCTTGCCTGTTATAGAGACATAAGGGGTTTGTATTTCTATGTGTGGTCTGGTCAGCACGGTTGGGGAGGTGAACTTTGCATATGCAGGGGTTTATAGGGAGACACTCTCCGAGTTGAATCCGCAATGCATTCCATAGATAATCTGACTACTTTTTATGTTTTCATGAATCTCAGATTCTGAACAACATCATAATGATTATGAGCTTGCGCGCATGAAAAGAATAAAGCAGAACAATGCCATGGCTGTCAAACTTGGCATTAAGGGACTGAAATCAAGTCTGGATGCAATGCAATGCAAACGCTCTCCACCTACAGATTCATGCTCAGAATATGATCCTTACAGTGATTCTGAGCTAGAGGGAGACCTAAGTCAATGTAGCTCCCTAATGGAGGAGTCAGAGGAAGATGCCCTTTCTTATTCACCCATCAAGGTACTTGCTCTAAGGTTACATTGCTCGCACATATCCTGCAACTGATGCTTTGCATTGCTTCTACTTTGTTGAACTGCCATTAGCTTAGTTTACACATCGTGTATGTGAATACGCCCTGCCTATCCATTTTCAGTACATATTCCATCTGTCATCATACCATATTTGTCCATTCAAATGTTGTTCTTGTGTATCAGACATTCAAAGCGAAGAGGGCAATTGCTGATCGTGGAGGAGCACAAGCAAAGTAGTTGGAAAAGGTAGTGGCACCTGATAAATCAAATAGCCCATTAGGTGTAGTTGCAATATCACCTGACCCACAAAATACCCCAACTCTAGCAAACTCTAGCCCTACTACACTGGTCATTTCTGATGCCCCAACTCAGCAGACCCCAACTGCAGCAAACAGTATGATTATGCCAGTTGACATAGCACCAGCTGTACGATGCAAAACCCCCATTCCAGCAAAGAGTACACCAAATCTAGTTGCCAAATCCCTTTTCGAACCAGAGAGAGCCCCAATTACAGCAAATAGGACCCCTGTTCCATTTCTTCCCAGTTTAGAAGATGAAGCTTATGTTGTTGTCGGGAACTTTGTGCACATATTTCCTTCATGTAAAGATTATACCGCAGACACAGAACAATTTCCAGTCTTCCTCCGCAACTTACGCGTAAGTAATGTACTAATGTTATTCATGGTCATTACTGCATATGTTTCTGCTGACAGAAGACACAAGATTTCATTCTTTTAAATAGGCAAGGAGGAAACTGGATTGTGATGACGAGCAAGGGTTGGTTGCGCTTTTCAAGCCCTTGTTGATGAAGTATCATTCCTACCTGAGGCAAGCGCACTTTGATGGCAAGCCTCTGAAAGAAATTTCTGTAAAGTCTCCGGTGCTACATTTATCCGACGGTGACTGGAATAATCTAGTTACACATTGGTCTCGGCTGCAGCGTAAGGTACTGTCTATGATATCACATCACAATTTGAACTACATTTATGCATTTGCCTTAATGTCTCACTTGTACGAAAACTGTTAGCAGAAGAACATTCGTTCTCAAGGGACCACAGAATCTCGCAACTATACTGCACACTGCATTGCTCTTGTGAGTACCTCTTGCCCTGTATGACCATACTTACTTTCATAGCTGTTTGATTATGTAGCATCACTGCACATGTTAGCCTCGTAATCATCCATTTGGTGGACATTATAAGATTCGTATGGACTCTTAGATAAATTTAGAATCAACCGAATGCTTTTGAAGAGGTTTAGCTCTCCAGTCCTCTTGTAAGGACTGAACGTGGTCTATCACTGTACTTACATTAACAGCTACTCCCTCCGTCCCATAATATAAGAACGTTTTGTACAGTACACCAGTGTTCAAAACACTCTTGTATTATGGGAAGAGGGATTGGTTCATTTTGTAGCATTCTGCATCTTATGTCCCTCGCCCACCATTTACAAAAAATACCAGATCTATATTTAATCTTACCAACAAGTAGAATACACAGACAATGCCAGTGCAGAAGTGTAGCCCATTGCTCTTGTCAGTACATTTTGTCCCGTAACGCTTGTACTTCCAGGGATTGGTAGTTGATTATGTAGTGTCAATCTGCATCTTATCTTCATTATCCTCTATCCCTTCCAGTATTATCATATCTATAATTACTCTCTACAAAATGTAGAGTACAGGCAATGCTTATGAAGAAGATTTTGTGCTGAAATTCTTGAGTTATCCATCCCTTGACATGGAGAAGGGCATTGTAAAGCCGGTGTTAACTGTTAATGTAAGTCAGTCCTTCTAAAGCCTTTATCCTCAACTGCAGTTTAATTTGCTCATACTCTCTATCGTTTACTCCTGTTTAGTTTGCTGTTTCTACCAAAATGCATGTTCGTAAGAACCGTAAGTTCTAACTTTTACTTGTAAAACCAAATTCCTTATTCATACCATGCACATTACTTAATACTCCCTATATGTATGCTTGTTTTTGTGGATCTATATTCCAGTGTGTGGTGAAGCAGCCCATGTTTGCACCTTGTCATCTCCTGTTTTATCTTACTGATGTGGCTGATGATATGAACAACATGCCATGCACATTATCCAAAATAGATACAATGATTTTCTTTGCCCTTCATCTATGCTTGTTATGTTGACATGGTAATCCAGTAGTGTGGTGAAGCTCCCCGCATTATGAACAATGCCAAATTATGCTATTGATATCTTGAACTTACTCTTTATTTTCTAATTTGAAATTGGATCGAATTGACAGAACAGTTATCATCTTTGTTTATACACGTGCAAAACCTGTCATCTCTCTGCTTTGTTTCAGGGTGATATGCCTGATGGCATGCACAAGTCTGCTGAAGGCTATGAGACAAACCCAACATATATTGCAGCAAAGAAGGCAAAACATCTTGAAGATAGCAAGACAACCCCAAAGTCTTGTCTTGATGCAATGTTCAAGTTACTTGAGACTAATGGTCAGACAAGCTCACATAATTCGTTGTCTGAATCAGTTCGACTTCTTCAGTCCCAAGTTCTAGCAGAAAGGCATTCTACAACTCAACTTTGACTTGAAGTCCTATCTCTAAGAAAGATTGCGGAGAACACCAATGAGAACCTCATGCTAAACAGCTACACCTGGAAGCTATGACCGACATGCTCGGCCGGTCTCACAGCCTTGCTCAGCAGCTTGCGCAGCAGTTCCCCTGCAAGGCTAACCTTTCTTGAACTATCTTGGAAGTGGTCTCAGTTCAGTATTATTTTCTTATGCTGCAATGGTGCCTAGTTTTTGTAATCTGCTTCTTCGTTGCGCTTTATGATCACTGGTGGCGAACTTCGATGCCCAGTGGATGTAATATACCTTATATCATTTATTGTATAGTGTAGGTTTATTCTTAGTTACTATGCCGTAATTTCTTTATTGTATAGAGCAGGTTTGTTCTTAATTCCTACTAGTTACTCCCATCATTCGCTATCTGAAAAAAATCAGATGTAGTCGATCGGACCGAAACATTCGACTCTAACGGGCCAGGTTTCTAGAGGGCCACAATTGGGCCGGCCTGCGTCTTTCTTGGGCCCGAATGATTGGGGCCTTCACACATTGCGCCAGGCCCAAGCTTACACCGGCCTATATTTTAGTTGGGCCTTTTGTCGACCTAGCGCTTAGTTTGGCCCAGGTAGCATTGGGCCATTAACAGGCTGAATATTGTACTGGCCTGTTACGGCCGAGATGAAATCTCGGGCCTTTAGCAGGCCAAAATGCATCTTGGGCCTCAATTTTCACTAGTCGCCGACGGGCCTTCAGCAGGCCGAAATGTAGACCGGGCCGTTTTGGGCCCAGTTAGCTCACGGGCCATTACCAGGCCGAAACATATCTCGGGCCTTAGTTGGCCCACTGATATCATGGGCCTTTAAGAGGCCGAAAGCTTAGCACAGGCATCAACGGGCCAAATTACGCGACAGGCCTTTAACAGGCCCAAAGTCACATTGGGCTTAACTGTTGCCACCTTTAGCACGGGCCGTTAGTGGGCCCGATGTCCCGTCGGACCATATATGGCCCATGGGCAGCACGGGCCATTCCCAGGCCAAAAGTCACACCGGGATGAAATGGGCCCATGTCTACATCAGGCCTCTAACAGGCCGAAAGTCACTGGGCTGTAGGTGGGCCCAAATATTCGGCAAACAATTAACGGGCCAGATCTGGCTTCGGGCCACAAATGGGCCCAAATATTGGGCGAACAATTAACGGGCCAGTTCTGGCTTCGGGCCGTAAATGGGCCCAAATATTGGGCGAACAATTAACGAGCCAGATCTGGCTTCGGGCCGTAAATGGGCCTTTATTAAGCAGGCCGTTATTGGGCTGGCCCACTAGTACCTGATTAAGTTATACGGGCCTTTGACTGGGCCAACCTTTTTAACCTATATGGGCCTCTGTTGGGCCTAGCCATGTGTCGACGTATCATAGGCATGTCTCCTCCAATGGACGGGCGACATCTGGCCCACTGACGAGCTGACAGGTGTTCCCTTCGGCCAATCAGAATTTTACACGTGGAAATTTCCCATTGGTCAGGGCTGTTAACGGGTTATCGGATCCAAAATCCGACCCGATAGCTTAACGGCGTTCCGTTATGGTGGATGTCACGTGTCGGTCACCCTTGACGAAAGCACTTCTGTGACGCGCGAATTATCGTCATGGAAGTGGACACTTCTGTGATGATAATTTTGGTAATGTCATGGAACACTTCTACGACAGCACAGGTATGACTATCTTGATTCTGTCATAAAATCGTCATGGATGTACATGCATGACAAAAAACGCGACCTACTGTGACAAACACGTATCATCACGGAAGTTTATTTTTTTGTAGTGGTGAGAGTGCATATAATCTACTCAACATTAGTCATAAAGAACTCACATACTTATTGCAAAAATCTACAAGTCATCAAAACCAAGCACTATGCGCATGCTCCTAGGGGAAGGGTTGGTAGGATTTAACCATCGTGCGATCCCGACCTCCACACATAAGGAAGACAATCAAAGAAACACCTCATGCTTCAAATTTGTTACACAATGGTTACCATATGTGCATGCTACAAGACTTGCAAACCTCAACACAAGTATTTCTCAAATTGACAATTACTCTACTAGCATGGCTCTAATATCACCAACCTCATATCTCAAAACAATCATCAAGCATCAAACTTCTCATAGTATTCAACGCACTTTATATGAAAGTTTTTATTATACCCATCTTGGATGCCCATCATATTAGGACTAGTTTTATAGCCAAAGCAAATTACCATGCTGTTCTAAAATACTCTCAAAATAATGTAAGTGAAGCATGAGAGATCAATAATCTCTATAAAATAAAACCACCACCGTGCTCTAAAAAGATATAAGTGAAGCACTAGAGCAAAATTTTCTAGCTCAAAAGATATAAGTGAAGCACATAGAGTATTCTAATAAATTCCGATTCATGCGTGTCTCTTCCAAAAGGTGTGTACAACAAGGATGATTGTGGTAAACTAAAAAGCAAAGACTCAAATCAGACAAGACGCTCCAAGAAAAACACATATCATGTGGTGAATAAAAATATAGCCTCAAGCAAAGTTACCGATAGACGAGGACGAAAGAGGGGATGCCTTCCGGGTCATCCCCAAACTTGACCATGATGAACCTACGAACTATGAGGAAGCGATGATGTGCCCAGATTCCGCAAAATGGCTTGAGGCAATGAAATCTGAGATGGGATACATGTATGAGAACAAAGTGTGGACTTTGGATGACTTGGCCGATGATCGGCAAGCAATAGAGAATAAATGGATCTTTAAGAAGAAGACTGATGCTGGCGGTAATGTTACTGCCTACAAAGCTCGACTTGTTAAGAAAGGTTTTCAACAAGTTCGAGGAGTTGACTACGATGAGATCTTCTCACCTGTAGCGATGCTTAAGTTTGTCTGAATCATGTTAGCAATTGCAGCAATTTATGATTATGAAATTTGGCAAATGGATGTCAAAACTGCATTCCTTAATGGATATCTTAAAGAAGAATTGTATATGATGCAACCAGAAGGTTTTGTCGATCCTAAAGGCGCTAACAAAGTGTGCAAGCTCCAGTGATCCATTTATGGACTGATGCAAGCCTCTCGGAGTTGGAATATATGCTTTGATAGTGTGATCAAAGGATATGGTTTTATACAGACTTTTGGAGAAGCCTGTATTTACAAGAAAGTGAGTGGGAGCTCTGAAGCATTTCTAATATTATATGTGGATGACATATTGTTGATTGGAAATAATACAAAATTTCTGGATGCATAAAAGGATACTTGAATAAGAATTCTTCAATGAAAGACCTCGGTGAAGCTACTTATATATTGGGCATCAAGATCTATAGAGATAGATCAAGACGCTTAATTGGACTTTCACAAAGCACATACCTTGACAAAGTTTTGAAGAAGTTCAAAATAGATCAGTCAAAGAAAGGGTTCTTGCCTGTGTTACAAGGTGTGAAGTTGAGTCCGACTCAATGCCCGACCACTGCAGAAGATAGAGAGAAAATGAAAGGCATTCCCTATGCCTCAGCCATAGGTTCTATCATGTACGCAATGTTGTGTACCAAACCTGATGTGTGCCTTGCTATAAGTTTAGCAGGGAGGTACCAAAGTAATCTAGGAGTGGATCACTGGACAACAGTCAAGAACATCCTGAAATACCTGAAAATGACTAAGGATATGTTTCTCATTTATGGAGGTGACAAAGAGCTCATCGTAAATGGTTACATCGACGCAATCTTTGACACTGATCTGGATGACTCTAAGTCACAAACTGGATACGTATTTATATTGAACGATGGAGATGTCACTTGGTGCAGTTCCAAGAAAAGCGTCGTGGCAGGATCTACGTGTGAAGCGGAGTACATAGCTGCTTCGGAAGCAGCAAATGAAGGAGTCTGGATGAAGGAGTTCATATTCGATCTAGGTGTAATACCTAGTGCATCGGTTCCAATGAAAATCTTTTGTGACAATACGGGAGCAATTGCCTTGGCAAAGGAATTCAGATTTCACAAGAGAACCACACACATCAAAAGACGCTTCAATTCCATCCGCGATCAAGTCAAGGAGGGAGACATAGAGATTTGCAAGATACATACGGATCTGAATGTTGCAGACCCGTTGACTAAGCCTCTCTAACGAGCAAAACATGATCAACACCAAGACTCCATGGGTGTTAGAATCATTACTATGTAATCTAGATTATTGACTCTAGTGCAAGTGGGAGACTGAAGGAAATATGCCCTAGAGTCAATAACAAAGTTGTTATTTATATTTCCTTATATCATGATAAATGTTTATTATTCATGCTAGAATTGTATTAACCGGAAACTTAGTACATGTGTGAATACATAGACAAACAGAGTGTCCCTAGTATGCCTCTACTTAACTAGCTCATTAATCAAAGATGGTTAAGTTTCCTAGCCATAGACATGTGTTGTCATTTGATGAACGGGATCACATCATTAGAGAATGATGTGATGGACAAGACCCATCCATTATCTTAGCATAATGATCGTTTAGTTTTCTTGCTATTGCTTTCTTCATGACTTATATATATTCCTCTGACTATGAGATTATGCAACTCCCGAATATCGGAGGAACACCTTGTGTGCTATCAAACATCACAACGTAACTGGGTGATTATAAAGATGCTCTACTGGTGTCTCCGATGGTGTTTGTTGAGTTTGCATAGATCGAGATTAGGATTTGTCACTCCATGTATCAGAGAGGTATCTCTGGGCCGTCTCGGTAATGCACAACACTATGAGCCTTGCTAGCAATGTGCCTAATGATTTAGTTACAGTATGATGCATTACGGAATGAGTAAAGAGACTTGCCGGTAACAAGATTGAACTAGGTATGATGATACCGATGATCGAATCTCGGGCAAGTAACATACCGATGACAAGGGGAATAATGTATGTTGTTATGCGGTTTGACCAATAAAGATCTTCGTAGAATATGTAGGAGCCAATATGAGCATCCAGGTTCCGCTATTGGTTATTGACCGGAGATGTGTCTCCGTCATGTCTACATCGTACTCGAACCCGTAGGGTCCCCACGCTTAAAGTTCGATGACGATTTGGATTATGAGTTATGTGTTTTGATGACCAAAGATTGTTCGGAGTCCCGGATGAGATCACCGACATGACGAGGAGTCTTGAAATGGTCGAGAGGTAAAGATTTATATATTGGAAGGTTGCATTCAGACACCGGAATGGTTTCGGGAAGTTTCGGATAAGTTTCGGAGTACCGGGAGTTATCGAAACCCCCCGGGAAGTTAATGGGCCAACATGGGCCTTAGTGGAGAAGAGAGAGGGCCGGCCAGGAGGTGGTGCGTGCCCCCTTGCCAATCCGAATTGGACAAGGGGTGGGGGCGGAGCCCCCCATTCTTCCTTCTCTCCTCTTCCTCCTTCCCTCCTCCTAGTTGAAATAGGAAAGGGGGGGGGCGAATCCTACTTGGACCGGGAGTCCAAGTAGGACTGCCCCCTATGGCGCGTCCCCCCTTGGGCCGGCCTCCTCTTCCCCCTCCTTTATATACGTGGGAGGGGGCACCCCAAAGACATACCAAGTCTTCTCTTAGCCATGTGCGGTGCCCCCCTGTCGGATTTTGGGTTCCGGCAGACCCTTGAGGTTCGAACACTAGGGTGCGCGCGGAGATTTCGCCTCCTACCTACCTGCACCCCTCCGCCTCGCTAAGATCTAAGGTAAGGAAAGAGCAACACAAGAGACACAGGGTTTATACTGGTTCGGGCCACCGTTGTGGTGTAATACCCTACTCCAGTGTGTGGTGTGGTGGATTGCCTCTTGGGCTGATGATGATGAACAATACAAGGAAGAACAGCCTCGCGAGGGTCTGCTCTTTGCTGGGGGGGATGAACTGCTAGGAGGAGTTCAGTCACCCTTCTCTCTCTCTGGTTTCGATCCGATCCTAGATCCTAGATCTCTGTCTCTAACCTTCCTTTTACCTCAAACCCGAACCTGAACCTCCATCCTTGTGGGTGGCTGGTCCTATTTATAGGCAATGGCCCTGGGCCTCTTCCCAAATATTGAGCGGGAAGGGCGCCGACAATTGGCCATTTTTAAGGGGAACATCTAGTACACTTATCCTGACTAAAGTTGGTCCTCGCCTGCACAAAGCTCTGGTGGTGACGCCATGTTGGGCTCCACGATGACCTCCGTCTTGCAGTCCTCCTGGACTTGGTCTTGTTGCACCGAAACGGCAACCTTTGCCTGATGCATCGGTACTCCGCGGCTGCGCTTGCCCCCTTTGCACCAAAGGGGAAAGGAGGACACTGCGCGGGCTGGCGCCCGCCTGGCGCCCTTGGTCGTCATGGCTTGCGTCACGGGCACCTCGTGAGATACCCCGCCTTGATCTCTCCGCCTCCTCGCGAGCCAGCCTGGTGAAGCCGTGCCTGAGGAAGCTCCGTGTCGTCCGCCCCGCGAGGCTTGGCCCCTCGCGAGGGTCTTGGGTCTGTGTTGATGAAGATGGGCCGTGCTGGGCCCCCCTTTGAGCCACGCCGCAGGCCGCAGGCAGGCAAGTCTGGGGACCCCCGTTCCCAGAACGCCGACACCCCCTCCATAGTTACACACCTTGGTCATATCGTCGTAGTGCTTAGGCGAAGCCCTACGCCGGTAACTTCGTCATCACCATCAACATGCCATTGTGCTGACAAAACTCTCCCTCGTCCTCAACTGGATCAACAGCTTGAGGGACGTCATCGAGCTGAATGTGTGCTGAACATGGAGGTGTCGTACGTTCGGTGCTAGGATCAGTTGAATCGCGAAGACGTTCGACTACATCAACCGCGTTACTAAACGCTTTCGCTTTCAGTATACGAGGGTACGTGGACACACTCTCCCCGCTCTTTGCTATGCATCTCCTAGATAGATCTTGCATGATCGTAGGAAAAATTTGAAATACTGCATTCCCCAACAATAACTTCAAAGGGAAAACTCAATCCATTACAAGAAGGTAGAGGGGGAGAAACATCATAAGATCCAACTATAATAGCAAATCTCATGGTACATCAAGATCGTGCCAAATCAAGAACACGAGCCAGAGAGAGAGATCAAACAGATAGCTACTGGTACATACCCTCAGCCCCGAGGGTGAACTCCTCGCTCCTCGTCACGGAGAGCGCCGGGATGATGAAGATGGCCACTGGTGATGGTTTTCCCCTCCCGTGGGGTGCCAGAACGGGCTCCCGATTGGTTTTTCGTGGCTATAGAGGCTTGCGGTGGTGGAACTCCCGACCTAGGTTCTGTTCTGGAGGTTTGGGGATATAAGAGGTATTGGCGTCGAGAACAAGTCAGGGGAGTCCACGAGGGGCCCACAAGGTCGGAGGGCGTGCCCTCCACCCTTATGGAGGCCTCGTGGCTCTTCTGGACCAACTCCTTTGCTTCGGGGGCTTCTTTTGGTCCAAAAATAATCTCCGTGAATTTTTAGGTCAATTGGACTCCGTTTGATATTCCTTGTCCGCGAAGCTCAAAAACAAGGAAAAAATAGAAACTCGCACTGGGCTCTAGGTTAATAGGTTAGTCCCAAAAAATCATATAAAATAGCATATAAATGCATATAAAGCATCCAAAACAGATAATATAATAGCATGCAACAATCAAAAATTATAGATACGTTGGAGACTATCACTTATACAACCAATAGAATCGATAGTTTCATCAAAACAAGCAAAACAATGCATCAAAAATGTCTTAAACAGGACAGTCTGTAGCAATCTGAACATCCATACTTCTGGTACTCCAAAAATTCTGAAAAGTTAGTAAAAAATAAAAAATAATGTGCAAAAAGTTTCAGGAACTTTCGACGTTCGAGTAAAAAATGTAAAATCGCGCACTACAGTCAATTTTTCTGTTTTTGCACCGCACATACCAACAAGCAATCTAATCGTCCTAAAGTCAAATCTTGGCACATTATTTTTATGATACAATGGATTTGTACAAGGGGGTAATTATTTTTGTTGAAAAGTTTTTGTACTTGAGATTCACAAAGTTTCCATGGGCATGAACAAAGTTCAAGGACGTCTCCCACTTCAAGGGTGTTCGTGTTTCTCACTTTCACTTTTCTTTTTGTGAAGTTTTAAGTTCCCCTATATATTTTTTTTGTTTTTAAACTTTATAAAAGCACTCGACACAAATAAATGACTCTCTAAAACTTCCGGGTTGTCTCCCTCGCAGCACTTTCTTTAAAGCCATTAAGCTAGGCATAAAGTGCTCAAGTAATGGATCCACTCGGATAGGTATATCAAAGCCAATTTTAATTAACAATGATTTATAATTTAGTAGTGAGCACAAAGCAACATAAATCATGTAATGACGAAGTCTCACTCTCTTTCTATGCATCGGCATGTCATGCAAGAACAATTCATGCACATCATGTAATGGCCAATACATAGCATAAACAGTTTCTTGCAACTCTATCATGTTGGAAACATAGATTGGCGGAGATGTATTTCCTCTCTCATAATAATTTCAAGTAGGAGCAGCAAGCACATGCATAATATATTCATCAAAATTATCATGTGCAACGGTAAAAGGCAACCCATCAATGTAATCCTTAATAAGTTCAAACTTCTCCGATATAGTATAGTTGGGAGAATTCAAAAAGATAATAGGACTATCATGTGTGGGTGAAATAACAACAAATTCATTCTTAACATATGGAACTATAGCAAGTTCATCTCCATAGCATAATTCAAATTGGCATCAGGGCCACAACCACAGCAAGCATCGATTTCATCAAAAAGGGATATTTCAAATGAATCAATGGGCTCATAGCAATTATCATAGCATTCATCCTTCGGTAAGCATGAAGGGAAATTAAACAATGTATGAGATAAAGAGTTACTCTCATTAGAAGGTGGGCACGGGTGTGCGCTCTTCCTCCTTTTGTTCTTCGCTCTCATCCTCATCTTTTTCATCCAATGAGCTCATAGTTTCATCAATTTCTTCTTCCATAGACTCCTGCAAAATATTAGTCTCTTCTTGGACAGCGAAGACTTTCTCAATAAACACATCAATATAGGCATTGTATGTATAATTTTCATAGCAATATTTAAGGATGACAAAATTTTCAGGTCTATAAAAAGAATCATCATAATCATCATACTTTTCAAACAAAGATTCAGTTTCATAAGCACCCTTAAAAGCAACAAATTCCTCTACTCGTTCCACATCATAATAATCATATCTACCATTAGCATAAGAAGCCAAGGTTTCTTTATCACTAAATTCACATGAAAAGGGAAGGTGTGGAGCCTTCATCCTAGAGCAACAAATATAATCATATCTAGAGCATAAATTCTGAGTATACCAATGCAACATATGAATTTGATCCCATAATAGTTTCCCTTTTTGTATCAAGCGATAATCCCCAAAGTATTCACGTTGATCCAACGTGTTTCCCATTATCGAGTTGAATGGGATTTTCTCAGGATTATCAAAGTAGTGCATACTATTTTTCACATAACAAGCATCGAGGGTTTTAGGAGGTTCCCATCTCCATGAGTAGCAAGTACCACTAATTTTTTTTGTATTTCATGTTCCATATCCATAACTAAAGATAGAGAACAACTTAGAATAGAAAATTAAAACTACTTAGTGATAAAGGAAACAAGCACACATGAGAATATTCACCCCACGATATTGCTCCCAACGGCGCCAGAACAAGGTCTTCATAACCCACAAGTATAGGGGATCGTTTGTAGCCTTTTTCGATAAATAAGAGTGTCGAACCCAACGAGGAGCTAAAGGCAGGACAAATATTCCCTCATGTTCTGTCGACCACCGATACAACTCTACGCACACTTAACATTTGTTTTACCTAGAACAAGAATAAAACTAGAAGTACTTTGCGAGAATAAAACTACGAATAAAGTGCAAGGTAATAAAAGTAGATAGCTTTTGTTAACAAGAAAGTCATTTGTCCATAGGTAATCGATAACTAGACCGGTAATCATTCTTGCAATTTTATATGAGGGAGAGGCATGAGCTAACATACTTTGTCTACTTGGATCATATGCACTTATGATTGGAACTCTACCAAGCATCCGCAACTACTAAAGATCGTTAAGGTCGTGAAGCCCAACCATAGCATCAAGTATCAAGTCCTCTTTAGTCCCATACGCCATAGCCCACTTATCTGTGTTCAGGTTGTTGTCACCCCGGCAACCGACAATAAGCAATCCATGAAAGTATTGCAACACCCTACAGCGGGGACCCCTCATGTTTGCGCGAGACGAAGGGCACCGTAGGATAGCATCGTAAATAAAATATACACTCATACAAACCAAGATCATGATTAACACATAGCACAAAACAGATATACTCAAACATCATAGGCTAACCACATATCATTGGGAAATAATATATAGTGTTGAGCACCATGTTTAAGTAGAGATTACAACGGGGAGAAGGGGTGTTACACCGCTGCATAGAGGGGGGGGAAAGTTGGTGTTGATGGTAGAAAGGATGTTGATGTAGACATCCGTCACAATCCTTGCCCCGGCGGCATTCCGGCGCCACCAGGAGAGAGGGGGAGTGCTACCTCCTGAGCACTGCGTTGGTTTTCCCTTGAAGAGGAAAGGGTGATGTAGCAAAGCAGCGTAAGTATTTCCCTCAGTTTTTGAGAACCAAGGTATCAATCCAGTAGGAGACCACGCGCGAGTCACCTCGTACCTACACAAACAAATAAGAACCTCGCAACCAACGCGATAAAGGGGTTGTCAATCCCTTCACGGCCACTTGCCAGAGTGATATCTGATAGAGGTAATAATAATAAGATAAATATTTTTGGTATTTTTATGATGTAGATTGAAAGTAAAGATTGCAAAATAAAATAGATTGGAAACTTGTATGATGGAAAATAGACCTGGGGGCCATAGGTTTAACTAGTGGCTTCTCTCAAGATAGCATAAGTATTACGGTGGGTGAACAAATTTCTGTCGAGCAACTGATAGAAAAGCGAATAATTATGAGAATATCTAGGTATGATCATGTATATAGGCATCATGTCCGAGACAAGTAGACCGACACCTGCCTACATCTACTACTATTACTCCACACATCGACCGCTATCCAGCATGCATCTAGAGTATTAAGTTCATAAGAACAGAGTAACGCCTTAAGCAAGATGACATGATGTAGAGGGATAAACTCATGAAATATGGTATAAATCCCATCTTTTTATCCTCGATGGCAACAATACAATATGTGTCGTTTCCCTTTCTGTCACTGGGATTGAGCACCGCAAGATTGAACCCAAAGCTAAGCACTTCTCCATTGCAAGAAAGATCAATCTAGTAGGCCAAACCAAACTGATAATTCGAAGAGACTTTCAAAGATAAACCAATCATACATAAAAGAATTCAGAGAAGATTCAAATATTGTTCATAGATAGACTTGATCATAAACCCACAATTCATCGGATCTCGACAAACACACCGCAAAAGAAGGTTACATCGAATAGATCTCCAAGAGAATCAAGGAGAACTTTGTATTGAGATCCAAAGAGAGAGAAGAAGCCATCTAGCTACTAGCTATGGACCCGAAGGTCTGAGGTAAACTACTCACACATCATCGGAGGGGCCATGGAGTTGACGTAAAGGCCCTCCGTGATCAATGCCCCCTCCGGCGGAGCTCCAGAAAAGGCCCCAAGATGGGATCTCTTGGGTATAGAAGGTTGCGACCGTGGAAATAGGGTTTTGTGGTGCTCCTGGATGTTTTCGGGGTACGTAGGTATATATAGGAGGAAGAAGTAGGTCGGTGGAGCCACAAGGGGCCCACGAGGGGGGAGGGCGCGCCTAGGGGGTAGGCGCATCCCCTGCCTCGTGGCCACCTTGTTCGTTTCTTGACGTCCACTCCAAATCCTCTGGATCACGTTTGTTCCAAAAATCACGTTCTCGAAGGTTTCATTCTGTTCGGACTCTGTTTGATATTCCTTTTCTACAAAACACTGAAATAGGCAAAAAAAACAGCAATTTGGGTTGGGCCTCCGGTTAATAGGTTAGTCCCAAAAATAATATAAAAGTGTAAAATAAAGCCCATTAACATCCAAAACAGATAAGATAATAGCATGGAACAATCAAAAATTATAGATACGTTGGAGTCGTATCAAGCATCCCCTAGCTTAATTCCTGCTCGTCCTCGAGTAGGTAAATGATAAAAACAGAATTTTTGATGTGGAATGCTTCCTAACATATTTCTCAATGTAATTTTCTATATTGTGGTATGAATGTTCAGATTTGAAAGATTCAAGATAAAAGTTTATTGTTGACATAAAAATAGTAATACTCCAAGTATGTTAATCAAGCAATTATGTCTTATCAAAATACCATAGCCAAAGAAAACTTATCCCTACAAAGTCATATAGTTTGGCCATGCTTCAATGCTCTCATCATGCACAACCCCGATGACACGCGAAGCAATTGTTTCATACTTAGACTTTTCAAACTCTTTCAACTTTTACGCAATATATGAGCGCGAGCCATGGACATAGCACTATGGGTGGAATAGAATATGATGATTGAGGTTGTGTGAGAAGACAAAAAGGGAGAAAGTCTCACATTGATGCGGATAATCAATGGGCTATGGAGATGCCCACCAATTGATGTCAATGCAAGGAGTAGGGATTGCCATGCAACAGATGCACTAGAGCTATAAATATATGAAAGCTCATCAAAGAAACTAAGTGGGTGTGCATTCAACTTGCTTTCTCACGAAGACCTAGGGCATTTGAGGAAGCCCGTCATTGGAATATACAAGCCAAGTTCTATAATGAAAAATTCCCACTAGTATATGAAAGTGAAAAAACAAGAGACTCTCTATCATGAAGATGATCGTGCTACTTTGAAGCACAAGTGTGGAAAAAGGATAGTAACATTGCCCCTTCTCTCTTTTTCTATCATTTGTTTTTTTTTCTCTTTTTTTATTTGGGCCTTCTTTCCTTTTTTTCTTTGGCCTCTTTTCTCCTTTTTTTATTTACTTTTTGTCCAGAGTCTCATCCCGACTTGTGGGGGAATCATAGTCTCCATCATCCTTTCCTCACTGGGACAATGCTCTAATAATGATCATCACACTTTTATTTTCTTACAACTCAAGAATTATAACTGGATACTTAAAACCAAATATGACTCTATGTGAATGCCTCCGGCGGTGTACCGGGATTGCGATGAATCAAGAGTGACATGTATGAAAAGTTATGAATGATGGCTTTTCCACAAATACGATATCAACTACATGATCATGCAAAGCAATATGACAATGACGATGCATGTCATAATAAATGGAACGGTGGAAAGTTGCATGGCAATATATCCCGGAATGGCTATGGAAATGCCATGATAGGTAGGTATGGTGGCTGTTTTGAGGAAGATATGAGGAGGCTTATGTGTAATAGAGCGTATCATATCACGGGGTTTGGATGCACCGGCGAAGTTTGCACCAACTCTCAAGGTGAGAAAGGGCAATGCATGGTACCGAAGAAGCTAGCAATGATGGAAGGGTGAGAGTGCGTATAATCCATGGACTCAACATTAGTCATAAATAACTCACATACTTATTGCAAAAATCTACAAGTCATCAAAACCAAGCACTACGTGCATGCTCCTAGGGGGATAAATTGGTAGGAAAAGACCATTGCTCGTCCCCGACCGCCACTCATAAGGAAAGCAATCAAAGAGCACCCCATGTTTCAAATTTGTCACATAATGTTTACCATACATGCATGTTATGGGACTTGCCAACTTCAACACAAGCATTCATCAATTTCACAATTACTCAACTAGCACACCTCTAATATTACCACCTTTATATCTCAAAACCATCTATCAAGCATCCAACTTCTCTTAGCATTTAAAATTTATAACCAAAGTGAATTACCATGCTGTTCTAAAGGACTCTCAAATGATATAAGTGAAGCATGAGAGATCAATTATTTCTATAAAATAGAACCACCGCCGTGCTCTAAAAGATATAAGCGAAGCACTAGAGCAAAAACTATATAGCTCAAAAGATATAAGTGAAGCACATAGAGCATTCTAATAAATTCCAATTCATGTTTGTCTCTCCCAAAAGGTGTGTACAGCAAGGATGATTGTGGTAAACTAAAAATTAAAGACTCAAATCATACAAGACGCTCCAAGCAAAACACATATCATGTGGCGAATAAAAATATAGCTCCAATTAAAGTTACCCATGGACGAAGACGAAAGAGGGGATGCCTTCCGGGGCATACCCAAGCTTAGGCTTTTAGTTGTCCTTGGATTTTACCTTGGGATGCCTTGGTCATCCCCAAGCTTAGGCTCTTGCCACTCCTTGTTCCATAATCCATCAAATCTTTACCCAAAACTTGAAAACTTGACAACACAAAACTTAAAAGGAAATCTTCGTGAGCTCCGTTAGTAAAAGAAAACAAACCACCACTTCAAGGTACTGTAATGAACTCATTCTTTATTTATATTGGTGTTAAACCTAATGTATTCCAACTTTTCTATGGTTCATAAACTCTATTACTAGCCATACATTCATCAAAATAAGCAAACAACACATAAAAAACAGAATCTGTCAAAAACAGAACAGTCTGTAGTAATCTGTAGGTTTAGACTACTTATGGAACCCTAAAAATTATAAAATAAATTGCTGGACGTGAGGAATTTATCTATTAATCATCTTCAAAAAGAATTAACTAAATAGCACTCTCCAGTAAAAAAATGGCAGCAATTATCGTGAGCGCTAAAGTTTCTCTTTTTTACAGCAAGATCAAAAAGACTTTCCCCAAGTCTTCCCAACGGTTCTACTTGGCACAAACACTAACTAAACACAAAAAACACAAAAAAACAGAGGCTAGATAAATTATTTATTACTAAACAGAAAGGAAAAATATTGGGTTGCCTCCCAGCAAGCGCTTTTCTTTAAAGCCTTTTAGCTAGGCATTGATAATTTTAATGATGCTCACATGAAAGACAAGAATTGAAGTACAAAGAGAGCCATCATGAAACACGTGACAAACACATCTAAGTCTAACATACTTCCTATGCATAGGCATCTTATAGGCAAACAAATTATCAAGGCAGGAAAAAACTAGCATATGCAAGGAAGCGGAAAGAAACAATAGCAATCTCAACATAACGAGAGGTAATTTAGTAACATGAAAATTTCTACAACCATATTTTCCTCTCTCATAATAATTACATGTGGGATCATAAGCAAATTCAACAAAATAGCTATCACATAAAATATTTTCAACATGATCCACATGCATGCAAAGTTGACACTCTTCCAAAATAGTGGGATTAACATTAACTAAAGTCATGACCTCTCCAAACCCACTTTTATCAAAAAATTCATAAGATTGAACATTATCCAAATATGTGGGATCTAAAGTTGACACTCTTCCAAACCCACTTTCAATAATATTGCAAACATTATTATCAATCTCATATTCATCATGGAGAGTAAATAAATTTTCAAGATCGTAAGAAGAATCACCCCAATCATGATCATTGCAACAAGTAGTGGACATAGCAAAACTAACATCCCCAAGCTTAGGGTTTTGCATGTCATTAAAACAATTGAAGCTAAGAGAATTTATAATAACATCATTGCAATCATGCTTTTCATCGAAGGAACTATCAAGTATGGGTGCAATAGCAACGATCTCATGTTTAACTTGAGGAACTATAGCAAACTCATCTTCATAAATATTGGTATCATCACCACAAGAATAGCAAGCATCATATTAATCAAGGGATATTTCAATCAAATCATTGGAATCATAATTATCTATAGATTCATGCATATCATTATTTTCTTCCGAAGCAACGGTCATTCTTTCAATAAATTCTTTGACATAGACATTATGAGCATAGTTTTCATAGCAATATTTAAGTATGTCAAAAAATTTAGATTCGTAGAGAGTAATATCATACTTTTGAATCAAAGAAGCAACTTCATAAGCACCCTTAAAAGCAACAAATTCTTCAATTTGTTCGATATCGTAGTAACTATAAACACCCTTTGCATAAGAAGATAAGATTTCATTATCATTAAACTCACATAGGTAGGGGAGATGGTTTTTAGGGTTCTTAGAGCAACAAGTAAGATCACAAATTTCACAAAGATTCCGAGCATAACATAGCAGTCTGTTTATTTGATCCCATAAGAGTCTCCCTTTTTCTGACAAACGGTGACACACAAAATGAGCATGCTCATCTAAAGATTTCCCATCAACTAGGCTAGTTGGGGTTTCAGCACGAGCGCATAAGGATCGAAGATGATCCAAGTAGAACACTTTAAGTGGATCCATATCAATAGATTTTTAGTAAGCAAAGATGCAAGCAAATAGAAGGCACATGGAAACACAAAGACATATACATACCGTAAGAAGGCGAACAGAAAAAGGGCGAATAAAACGGCAAGGGTGAAGTGGGGGAGAGGAAAACGAGAGGCAAATGGCAAATAATGTAATGCGAGGGATAAGAGTTTGTGATGGGTACTTGGTATGTCTTGACTTGTGCGTAGACTCCCCGGCAACGGCGCCAGAAATCCTTCTTGCTACCTCTTGAGCACTGCGTTGGTTTTCCCTTGAAGAGGAAAGGGTGATGCAGCAAAGTAGCGTAAGTATTTCCCTCAGTTTTTGAGAACCAAGGTATCAATCCAGTAGGAGACCACGCGCGAGTCACCTCGTACCTACAAAAACAAATAAGAACCTCGCAACCAACGTGATAAAGGGGTTGTTAATCACTTCACGGCCACTTGCAAGAGTGAGATCTGATAGAGATAATAATAATAATAATAATAATAAGATAAATATTTTTGGTATTTTTATGACATAGATTGAAAGTAAAGATTGAAAAGAAAATAGATAGGAAACTTGTATGATCGAAAATAGACTCGGGGGCCATAGGTTTAACTAGTGGCTTCTCTCAAGATAGCATAAGTATTACGGTGCGTGAACAAATTACTGTCGAGCAATTGATAGAAAAGCGAATTATTATGAGAATATCTAGGTATGATCATGTATATAGGCATCACATCGAGACAAGTAGACCGACTCCTGCCTGCATCTACTACTATTGCTCCACACATCGACCGCTATCCAGCATGCATCTAGAGTATTAAGTTCATAAGACCAGAGTAACGCCTTAAGCAAGATGACATGATGTAGAGGGATAAACTCATGAAATATGACATAAAGCCCATCTTTTTATCCTCGATGGCAACAATACAATACGTCTCGTTTCCCTTTCTGTCACTGGGATTGAGCACCGCAAGATTGAACCCAAAGCTAAGCACTTCTCCCATTGCAAGGAAGATCAATCTAGTAGGCCAAACCAAACTGATAATTCGAAGAGACTTGCAAAGATAAACCAATCATACATAAAAGAATTCAGAGAAGATTCAAATATTGTTCATAGATAGACTTGATCATAAACCCACAATTCATCGGATCTCGACAAACACACCGCAAAAGAAGGTTACATCGAATAGATCTCCAAGAGAATCGAGGAGAACTTTGTATTGAGATCCAAAGAGAGAGAAGAAGCCATCTAGCTATTAGCTATGGACCCGAAGGTCTGAGGTAAACTACTCACACATCATCGGAGGGGCCATGGAGTTGATGTAAAGGCCCTCCGTGATCAATGCCCCCTCTGGCGGAGCTCCGAAAAAGGCCCCAGGATGGGATCTCCTGGGTACAGAAGGTTGCGGCGGTGGAAATAGGGTTTCGTGGTGCTCCTGGATATTTTCGGGGTACGTAGGTATATATAGGAGGAAGAAGTAGGCCGGTGGAGCCACGAGGGGGGAGGGCGCGCCCAGGGGGTAGGCGCGCCCCCTGCCTCATGGCCACCTCGTTCGTTTCTTGACGTCCACTCCAAGTCCTCTGGATCACGTTTGTTCCAAAAATCACGTTCCCGAAGGTTTCATTCCGTTTGGACTCGGTTTGTTATTCCTTTTCTACGAAACACTAAAATAGGCAAAAAAAACAACAATTTGGGCTGGGACTCCGGTTAATAGGTTAGTCCCAAAAATAATAGAAAAGTGTTAAAGCCCGTTAACATCTAAAACAGATAATATAATAACATGGAACAATCAAAAATTATAGATACATTGGAGACGTATCAGGGAGAGAGCCCCCCTCCTTCTTCTTCTTCTTCTTCTTCCTTGGCCTCCCCCCTAGATGGGAGGAGGGTTCCCCCTCAGGTCCATGGCCTTCTTGGCGGTGGAGGGGCGGGAGCCCCTCCAAGATTGGATATGTCTCTCTGTTCTCCTCTGTTTTGCACTCCCCAGATCTGGCCAAAAACCATTTCTTATATTCTCGGAGATCCGTAACTCCGATTGCGTTGAGATATTAAAATGTTTTTTCCAGATATAAGCTTCCTTGCACCCGAAGTAGAGCTCCAACCGACATACGAGGAGGGCACAACCCACCACCACGCGTCTGGGTTGCCTGACGCACCCAGGTGTCTTGTGGCCACTGTGGGCCTCCGTTTGCGTTGATTCCACCTCCCGAAATTCATAAATATTCCAAAATAATTTTTTGTAAATATTTGTTGCATTTGGACTTCGTTTGATATGGATATTCTACGAAACAAAAAACATGGGAAAAAAGGAACTGGCACTGGGCACTGGGTCAATAGGTTAGTCCAATAAATCATATAAAATGTTGCCAAAAATATGTGAAAAATGTATAATATTGGCATGGAACAATAAAAAATTATAAATACGACGGAGACATATCATATGCCACATCAACGTGTTTGTTAGTCCCAAGTGCATGATACCGGCTAAAATACTGTTGAGTATATGATGATTAGAAAGTACTCCCTCCGTCCGGAAATACTTGTCACCAAAATGAATAAAAGAGGATGTATCTAGATGTATTTTAGTTCTAGATACATCCCATTTTGTCCATTTTGATGACAAGTATTTTCAGACGGAGGGAGTATATGATAGACTAGGATTTGGTCCTGCCTTGCCATCTGCTCCAAGTTGGTCATTGTACTCCTATATATATGCCAACGAGGTTCAAGCAATACAATCTTCGATTCCACCAATCTCTATCTCCCTTCTAACATGGTATCAGCCTAACCTATCCAACCCTAACCATCGCCCACCGCTTCCGCTTCGCGCATCGCCTCCGGGACGGTCGGCCTCAATGTCCGTCGCTGGGGGTCGTGCCGCCCGTACCTAGGGTTCGTCTGCCGGTCGTGTTGATCGGCTGCCCTAGAGAGTCTTTTCCCAATCCCTTGGTCGATGTGCACAGCGGGAACTCCCTCTTGAAAGCTAGGAAGAAGGTGGAAGGCTTCTGGCAGCGTAGGATCTTCATGGACGCCCGCGACACAAACCCGCTCTTGATGACCCCGATGGCGCAGCCCATGCAGGCCCCCGGTTGGGGCTCCGCAAAGCTCGCTGACCCTCGAGCTAAGCCCATCCCGAGGAGGATAGCTTCACATGTGAGGGCGAAGGTGATGGGGGCGACAATCATGAAGGAGTTGCTGTCGCATCACCTCGCACCGCTCCAAGCGCACTCGCAGCCCTTGTGGGAGTATGACGGCGCGGGGAACGCAATGAGGCTGCAAGTCGCCAGCCTGATGGTTGAGGAGCTGGAGGGGGCCCTGATGAACCTACTTGGCTTCATCCCCGGAGACCTTCCTGAGGCCGCCGCCCCACTGTACAGCCGCGAAGACAAGGAGGAGCTGGTCACAGCTATGCCCACCTTCGACGAGTGGGGGCTCGAGCCGCGTGACCACGCCAGTTCGCCCGTGGTGTTGTCCTCCGACGATAGTGATGGCGACGAGTAGGCCTGGGCATTCGGTCTAACCGGACCGACCGGTTCGGTTTTCCAAGTCACAAAGTTTTTCGGTTTTTTTAAAATTACAGACCGATCGGCTCCTGCAGAATTAGGTAACCGAATTTTCTTGGATCCGAACAATCGGTTCTGTCATCGGTTCCAACCGAATAGATCCGAACTCCAGGCGCAAGGATACATTTTCTTCCTTAGCCTACATCTGTACTTTTTTTTTGGAAATTACCTCCTCACGTTTTGGTACGAGCAGGCGCATGAAACAAATGTCCAGTTAGCTTCCTTTTATTGTCTTTTGTAGGCTTTCTTTCTCAGTGGCTATCCGATGTGGTACTAAACCACAAGCTGGCGTACTATAATAAATATATTTTTGCATGGGCCGATTGCTACCTTCGTGACGTTCAAATATGTTTATTAGTGGCTAAACTGAGACAAGTGAAAAAGGCATAGAGAGACTTGGAGCTGCCGTGTTGGGTTAGCTGAGTCAGCTGACCTAGGACAGCGGGGAGAATACAGGAGGTGCGTGGCGTATTTCTCGACAGAAAAAAGGAGGTGCAAGGCGTGGTCTGTAGTTTCGGGTTATTAGGTATTTTCGGTTAACCAAGTGTTAAAACCGAAATTACAGTATAAATTTTGGTTTCATAGATTTAATAACCGAAATAGGAACCAAACTTTTCGGTTCCGGTCCAATCGGTTTCGGCCCCGGTTCTTTCGGTTCGGTACAACGGTTCTCGATTAATATGCCCACCCCTAGCGACAAGGACTTGGAAGAAACGGAGGAGGACGACCTTGGGAGGGCGTCCCCACCGTCGTGACTCTAGATCCTTCTTGCATCGAGGATGATGATGACGCTGACGAACCTCCGCTTGCAGCCTCCCCAGACATTGACGGGGCATCCAGGAGGGCGGAGTCCGCTCCCCCGATCACGTGGGTGCTGGGCGGGGCATTCTCAGGTGAAAGGCAGCCGAGCCCCCTCCTGCAGGCTTCGTGCGCCCCACTAGGGTGCTCAAGGAAACAGGTCCCGCCCCGCCGGCCGCGCATCCAACGGCCACGGAGGCTTCTAATGACCCATAAGTATATGTGATCAATTGTAGCCTTTTCGATAAGTAAGAGTGTCGAACCCAACGGGGAGCAGAAAGAAATGACAAGTGGTTTTCAGCAAGGTGATGTTTGCAAGTGTTGAAATTGTAAGTAACAGAGTAGTTTGATAGAAAGATAATTTGTAACGAGCAAGTAACAGTAATAGTAAAAAAAGGGCAGCAATGTTGGGGAACATAGTAATTTCAAAAAGTTTCCTACGTACACACAGGATCATGGAGATGCATAGCAACGAGAGGGAAGAGTGTTGTCCACGTACCATCGTAGACTGAAAGCGGAAGTGTTGGCACAACGTGGTTGATGTAGTCGTACGTCTTCACGATCCGACCGATCAAGTACCGAACGTACGACACCTCCGAGTTCAGCACACATTCAGATCGATGACGTCCCTCGAACTCCGATCCAGCCGAGCTTTGAGGGAGAGTTCCATCAGCACGACGGCATGGTGATGATGATGATGTTCTACCGATGCAGGGCTTCGCCTAAGCACCACTACGATATTATCGAGGTGGACTATGGTGGAGGGGGGCACCGCACACGGCTGAGAGATCCAAAAGATCAATTGTTATCTCTAGAGGTACCCCCTGCCGCCGTATATAAAGGAGCAAGGGGGAGAGGCGGCCGGCCAGGAGGAGGAGCCCCAGGGAGGAGTCCTACTCCCACCGGGAGTAGGACTCCCTCCTTTCCTAGTTGGAGTAGGAGAAGGGGGAAGGAGGAGGGAGAGAGGAAGGAAAGGGGGGCGCCGCCCCCCTCCTTGTCCAATTAGGACTAGAGGTGGAGGGGGTGCGCGGCCTGCCCTGGCCGCCCCTCTTCTCCACTAAGGCCCATCTTGGCCCATTATACCCCCGGGGGGGTTCCGTAACCCCCGGTACTCCAGTAAAATCCCGATTTCACCCGGAACACTTCCGATATCCAAATATAGGCTTCCAATATATCAATCTATATGTCTCGACCATTTCGAGACTCCTCGTCATGTCCGTGATCACATTCGGGACTCCGAACTACCTTCGGTACATCAAAACACATAAACTCATAATATAACCATCATCGAACTTTAAGCGTGCGGACCCTACGGGTTCGAGAACTATGTAGACATGACCGAGACACGTCTCCGGTCAATAACCAATAGCGGAACCTGGATGCTCATATTGGCTCCTACATATTCTACGAAGATCTTTATCGGTCAAACCGCATAACAACATACGTTGTTCCCTTTGTCCTCGGTATGTTACTTGCCCGAGATTCGATCGTCGGTATCTTAATACCTAGTTCAATCTCGTTACCGGCAAGCCTCTTTACTCATTCCGTAATACATCATCCCGCAACTAACTCATTAGTTGCAATGCTTGCAAGGCTTATAGTGATGTGCATTACCGAGTGGACCCAGAGATACCTCTTCAACAATCGGAGTGACAAATCCTAATCTCGAAATATGCCAACCCAACAAGTACCTTCGGAGACACCTGTAGAGCACCTTTATAATCACCCAGTTACGTTGTGACATTTGGTAGCACACAAAGTGTTCCTCCGGTAAATGGGAGTTGCATAATCTCATAGTCATAGGAACATGTATAAGTCATGAAGAAAGCAATAGCAGAATACTAAACGATCGAGTGCTAAGCTAACGGAATGGGTCAAGTCAATCACATCATTCTCCTAATGATGTGATCCCGTTAATCAAATGACAACTCATGTCAATGGTTAGGAAACATAACCATCTTTGATCAACGAGCTAGTCAAGTAGAGGCATACTAGTGACACTTTGTTTGTTTATGTATTCACACAAGTATTATGTTTCCAGTCAATACAATTCTAGCATCAATAATAAACATTTATCATGATATAAGGAAATAAATAATAACTTTATTATTGCCGCTAGGGCATATTTCCTTCAAGCAAGGTAGCCCAATCCTTTTGAGGCAAAGTACACACCAAAACAACCTCTTATAATAAGCAAAGCGTTGTTGATGGTACACGGGAATTTCATCTAGTAACTTTCATCATGTTGGTTCGATTCGTGTTTGCTACTTTGATAATTTGATATGTGGGTGGATTGGTGCTTAGGTGATGTTCTTACTTGAACAAACCTCCTACTTATGATTAACCCCTTGCAAGCATCCACAACAACGAGAAAAGTATTAAGAATAAATTCTAACCATAGCATTAAACTTTTGGATCCAATCGGTCCCTTACGGAATAGCGCATAAACTAGGGATTAAGCTTCTGTCACTCTCGCAACCCATCATCTAATTACTACTCCACGATGCATTCCCTTAGGACCAAATATGGTGAAGTGTCATGTAGTCGACGTTCACATGACACCACTAAGGGAATCACAACATACATACTATCAAAATATCGAACACATATCAAGTTCACATGATTACTTGCAACAAGATTTCTCCCGTGACCTCAGGAACAGAAGTAACTACTCACAAATGATAATCATGCTCAAGATCAGAGGGGTATTAAATGGCATATTGGTTTTGAACATATAATCTTCCACCAAATAAACCATATAGTAATCAACTACAAGATGTAATCAACACTACTACTCACCCACCAGCACCAATCTATAGTTCTGGTACAAAGATTGAACACAAGAGATGAACTAGGGTTTGAGATGAGATGGTGCTGTTGAAGATGTTGATGGAGATTTCCCTCCCCAAGATGGGAGAGTTGTTGGTGATGATGATGAGGATGATTTCCCCCTCAGGGAGGGAAGTTCCTCTGACGAAATCGCTCCGCCGGAGGGCAAAAGTGCTCCTGCCCCAGTTCCGCCTCAAGACGGCGGCGCTCCATCCCAAAAGTCCTCTCCTTATTTTTTTTTCTAGGTCAAAATGACTTATATACCAGAAGATGGGCACCATAGGTGAGCTGGCCTGAGCACAATCCACCAGGGCGCGCCTAGGGGCCAGGCGTGCCCTGGTGTCTTGTGCTCATCAGGTGGCCCCCTCTCGTAGTTATTTGCACCAATATTTCTTATTTATTCCATAAAAATTCCCCGTGAAGTTTCAGCTCATTTGGAGTTGTGCAGAATAGGTATCTTTGACATAGTTTTTTCAGGTCCAGATTTCCAGCTACCGAAATTCTCCCTCTTTGTGTGAACCTTGTGAATTATGAGAGAAAAGGCATTAGAATTACTCCAAAAAGCATTATTATGCATTAAAACATTATAAATAACAGTAGGTAAACATGATGCAAAATGTACGTATCAACTCCCCCAAGCTTAGACCTCACTTGTCCTCAAGTGAAAACCGAAATCAAAAAACATGTCCACATGCTTAGAGAGATAGGTATTGATAAAAACAAAATACGGACATAGAAGCATCATGTGAATTATTATAATAGCAACAAACTTAAACATAAAATTTTATCATAGACTTCTCATGAATAAGTAACAATTCATCACGCCATCAAAGTATAAAGCATAAACTCTATTGGAAACCAAAAAACTATGTTCTCAGTCAACTTTGCATCTACAATTCATCATCTTTTCAGGAAGGGTCACGTATTGAAGCCTTTAGGCAAGTCCACATACTCAACCATCTTATAGTCTTCTATGATTGCTAACACTCACCGCATACACATGAGCAAAACGTTTCAACCGGACACATAGAAAGATGGGGGCTTATAGTTTCGCCTCCCAATGTATTCACCTTAAGGGTGATGTCAACAATAATAACTCATGCTACCTACATCCAACTGGATATGTGCCTAGATCTTTCCTCACCACATGATGCTTGCTAAAAGAGAAAATAAAAAGGGAAAGAGAGAGAAAACTTGACTCTTTGCATAAAAGTAAATACAATAAAGTAAAAGATAGGCCCTTCGCAGAGGGAAGCATAGGTTGCCATGCGCTTTTTGTTTGTATGCTCAACCCCTTAGTGCAATAGAACATCACATTATATTGCCCCTTATGATAGCAACCTTTATTATGCAGTCTGTCGCTTTTATTCTTTGCTATCACAAGTTCGTACAACTCTCAATTTTCTCTTACACTAAATGATCTAACACTTTTAGAAGCAATTTTTATTGCCTTATTGCACCGATGACAACTTACTTGAAGGATCTTACTCAATCCTTAGGTAGGTATGCTGGACTCTTGAAAATAAGATTTGGGTTTAAGGGTTTTTGGATGCACAAGTAGTATCTCTACTTGGTGCGGAATTTTTGGCTAGAGAAGATGGGGGGCAAGCACCACATGTTGAAGGATCTATGACAATATAACTTCTATGTGAATATGAACAAACATAAATCATTATGTTGTCTTCCTTGTCCAATGTCAACAATTTTGGCATATAATATTTTGATGGGGGCTCACAATCACAAAAGATTTCTAAGATAGTGTATTTGTATATGAATCTTCTCTTCCCTAATTAATTCTTTCATGAATTTCATCATTGACCAATGCTATGTTTGTCAATCTCCAATAAAATTTTCTACTTATACTTTTCCTTATGTGGTGTTACTATCTACCATAAGATTAGCATATGATATTTTTCATTTATTCCCTTTCTTTTTATTGCAACATGAAAGTAAAGAAAGCAAAACTCAAACTAAACCTTATTATACATCTCGCACATGATTACAAGGATAGATCACTAAGAAAACTCTCAAAAAGAAAGGATCGAACTAAACTTTTATTCATCTAAAGCAAAATATAACTATGGATCGAACTAACATAAGTAAAGGAAAAAGATAGTGGAGGTGATACGATACTGGGGCACCTCCCCCAAGCTTGGCGTAAGCCAAGGGGAGTGCCCATACCCAATACTCAATTTTCTTTTGGTGATGAAGAAAAAGGTGGTGGTGATGAAGTAGCCATCTTGCCCTTGGGTTTCCATGGCAGAGGTCCACCATCATAAGAGGAGGAGTGAGTTTCACGGGTCCTGCAACTGGCAGCCAAACTCATACCTCTAAACCTCACCTCATATTCAAAGACTTGGTTTTGGAGATCATAGATCTAGCTTGGGAGGAAGTTGATTTGCTCGTTGAAGATGAACACGATGTCCTTCATGGACTTGCCATCCACCTTGAGGTCACGGGTAAGGTCCGTGATCATCAGGTGATTGGCATTGAGTCCACGCTCCACCATCCCCTTGCACCGGAAGACCTCCTGCTCCATAGCTTCAAGCCTGGCCTCCACTGTTCCCGTCCCCTTGGGACCTTGCACATCGCGGATGTGAAGCACCCCATCATGCATCTGGATGACCTGAGGGTGTTGCACCACCTTCTGCAAATATGGGTTGATGACGTTCTTGAAGAACTTGTCCTTGGAGGAGCTTGAAGCGGCCATGGTAGATGGGATCTATCAGAAAACAGCAAGGAAAAGAAAACAGAAGATTTCTCAATGATGCGGTGGTCAATAGGTTCAGGGGGTATATAAAGATTTTTTTATCTTGGGAAACAAGCAAACAGAAGAAAAACGGAGTTCAAAAGGTACCAGAGGTGGGCACAACCTGTCGTGGTTCTAAGACTGACAGTAGAATGGGGGGTAGGTATGAAGAGGCAAGATCCCAGCTATGGTGAAGTTGTACACACAAGATTTATGAGTTCAGGCCCTTCACAGTGGAAGTAATAGCCCTACGTCTCGGTGCCCGGAGGCGGTCGACTGGATTATATGTGTGTGGTGTTACTGGGGGTGCCAACCCTTGTCCTTGAGGAGGGGGGGTGGCTTATATAGAGTTCGCTCGACCCCTCCCGCCCTCAGTTACAAAGGGTTTAAGGTACATAAAGATGGGGAGTTTCTGGTAACGCTAGTAATAAACTGGCATAAATGACCATTAAGTCTACAGAGTAAATGCCCGACCGTTGCTTTTCAGAGTGGCTTTTGATCTTCTATCTGTCGGGTGATCATTGCTATGGTCGAGTGACATAGGGTTTTCCGAGTGGAACGTTTCTGGTCGAGTGGATGATGGTATCCCTTGAATGCTTCTGACTTTAGGGTGATGTCCTAGGGGAGGTTTTCTAGGTCAGGCCTATGACCCTACCCTAGGTACATAGCTTCATCATTAGCCCCCGAATGGTTCAGGGTTTGAGTGGAGAAGGAGTTGAAAATACTTCCGACTCAATTTTTACGCTTCGGAAGCATCTTGTTAGGATCAATGAACGACATGATGGCTTCAACTTATTTTTCAGTCGCCTTGATCCATTCTTAGTTGGTCGAATGAACTTTTGCTGGTAAGTTCCGAGTGTTGATATGAAAGAAATCTTTAGTCTGACAGGTTGCTCTGCAGTTCCCGGATCTTACGGGATTCAAAATTTTGGGAAGCGCGCGGGACGGAGGAGGCCGCAGTAATCGGGATGGATTAGGTAGGGGCGCCTCGATCACCGCGCCGCCTTTTTCGCCACGTACCAAGCAGGCGACAGTTGCAGGATTTGACACGATTTCCCGGTCCCAGTCGTCAATCACTCGGAAATGACTCCATATAAGGCGTCGGGCTGGGGGATTTTCACAGTGCACCTCTGTTTCTCCTTCTTTCTCCTTTGTTTCTCCATTGCTCCCGTCCCCACTCTCGGCGCCGCCGCCCACCTCTAGCCCATTCCACCGTAATGGGGAAGGACAAGACCGCCGCCCTGGAGCATGCGAAGAAAGCAACGGCGAAAGCGAAAGGGAAGAAGACGAGTCGGGGCGGGTCGTCAGCAAGATCTGCCCTGCCACGCGACTGGGTTCAGGGCGACTGGATCCGATCCACGCTCGTGCTGGATGATCTGCAAGACCTGGCTGAGAGTGGGCTGATCGAGCATGATTCCTGGAGGCTTCTGGGGGATGAATTTGAGCCACAACCTCTGGAGGGTGAGTGGGTCTTGCTCGCCACTCACGTCGACCGCGGTTTTTCTTTGCCTCCACACCCATTTTTCTGAGAATTCTTGAACTTCTTTGGAGCTCAACTCCACTATTTCTCCCCCAACACGATCACGTACCTTGCGTCTTATGTCTCCTTGTGTGAGAATTTCTTGGGCTGCCGGCCGCACTGGGGCCTATTTAAGAACATCTTCACGTGTCGCTCGCAAACTATGAAAAAGGACAATCCGAGTGATGAGAAAACCCAGGTGATACATATGTGTGGCGGCTCAGGTATCCAGATGAGGGGGAAGAGTGCTTTTCCTGCGATGACTCTTCCCGACTCGGTTAGAGGGTGGCAGTCGACTTTGTTTTATTGCAAAGACAAGCCGACCCCAGGTCATTCGACAAGTCTTCCCCCCTTTTCCTTGGCACGAGTCCAGAAACCCACTTCTTTGAGAGTGGCTCTAGCAGAGAAGGTGGAGGTGTCCATGTTGATGGAGTGAGTAGTTCCGCTGATTCACGAGGGAGTGACTGGCATGGATCTGCTCGAGGTATTCCTCAGTTGACATATTCAACCCCTCCAAGCTCGTGATCACTCCATGTGGATGTACTCGGGGATTGAAGATTCCACTCAGATCCATCCGGAAGATGTTGATGAGAAGACGGTGGCACTGTGGGTGCAAAGCATGACAAGGAACAAAGACAACCCCAGGGGGTCCCGAAGAGTTTTACCATTCGACACCAACAACCAACCAGACAAGGTCTGTCTCTTATCTCCGAGTGTTTTTCATTCTGACTTGCAGTTGCTTACTGAGTCGACTATCCTCTGGCCACCTCTTCTGTTTTGCAGGTTTATACTGAGACGTACTCAATGCCAAACGGGGAGCAAGAGTAGCACTAGGATGGAGAGGAATGCGGAGGCAAAAGCATGGATTGGCAATCTGATGGAGGAGAAGAGGAGGAGGAAAGCGAGGACTCGAGCAGTGGTGAAGAAGTTGAGTCACCGCCTCACACCGAAAAGTGTTCCAAACATAAGCACGACCCAGTGCGTGTCCGTGGAGAGGTAGCTAGGCCGACCGGGCAGACTTCCAAGCTCACTCAGACCTCTTCCCCTGTGCCGACTGAAAAGGCCTCAAAGCAGCAATAACTTGCAGAACCAAAGCCTCGGAAGACCCTGCCCAAGATCAAGATCGACGTCCCCGTCGTTTCTGTGTAAGTGTCTTGTCCTCACTTTTTGATCGAGGATTTGTGCTGTCGACTCTCTTTCTCATTTGTCCGAGTGAATCTTGAAACTTGCAGAGCTGCTACTTCTGGGACATCTGCTTATAGGGAGGATGATGAGGACATAGAAGACACGGTCACTTCTAACCCAGGTATGACCTTTGCAAACTTGCCTTTGCTTTTTCAGCCATTTTTTTGACTGGCTGAATTCTGGCGACTAATTCTTTTTGTAGGTCCTTCCCATGTCATTGATCTTCTGGATGATGACGATGACGTGCCGCTGAGGCCTAGGAGGAGTAAGAAGGCATCAACTGCAAGACGTCCCAATCGGTGCCAGTGGCAGAACCAGTGATTCAACAGCCTGAAGATGTGACTCGGGCTTTTGTTACTTTCACTGTTCTAGTATCAAGTGAACACCCCACATCGTCGACTGCTCCAATGTTTGCTTCAACTATCCAACCTCATGCCCCGGAACTTCAATCTGCCGCGACTGAACCGTCAACCCCGTTCTTCACTACTCATCATGTTCCAGAAGACCAGGCAGGCGCCGCTGCAGAAGCCATACGCCAACCTGGCATAATGATGGAGCGGGTGAAGGTGGCGCATGAAAACAGTCAGGCTGCTTATGACGCCAGTGCGGCCCTTCGAGCCAATGTCTAGGTAAGTTGGCTTCCGACTAAACTCTTATCTTGTTGCTTGTTCTGTTAGGATATGCTACCTGAAAACTTTTCTTTGTGCATCCTCCTGTTATTCTGCACTTCGCATGTGCGCACCTAGTAGGTGTTTGAATTTATGTCGAGTAACTTTCCCAGTTGAGTCGACTAGGTTGTGTCGGTTGTAGTTCTGGGTTAGTGGGGGCACGCATAGTGCACCCACTGGGTGTAGTCCCCAAGGCCACCGTCGAATGTGTGATTCCGCGGAGGTCTTGATAAAAAATGTCTTTATTGTTTCACTCTTCCACTCGTTCTGGGCGGACCATGTCGAGTGGAATCTGAACCAGTGGGGGCACACTAAGTGCACCCACTGGGTGTAGTCCACGAGACCACAGTCGACTGCGGGCAGTCAGTTGGGGTCTGAGAATGTCTTTTGTTGACTTCAAAAAATAGCCTCGGTCTTCTTCTCTCTCTTTTTTTACTCTTCCACTCGGTCTGGTCAGACCATGTCGAGTGGAACCCGAACCAGTGGGGGCACGCTAAGTGCACCCACTGGGTGTGGTCCCTGAGACTACTATAGAATGTTTTGATTCTATGGTAGTCTTAGAGCTCTATTCACTCGGAAGCGACTGATCTTTGATCTTGTTTACTGATGTACCTTTTTGCTGACTTCAGAAATTCTGTGGGCTCATCTCCAAATTTTCCAAATTCGAGGAGAAGCAGAGACAACTCAATCTTGACTTGGAGCTGGCTAAGCAGAACTTGCGGAAGGCCAAAGATGAAACAACTGGTATGGAAGGTAATCGACTGGTCGATTGTTTATCTTGGCTGACCCACAAGTCATCTCCTCGTTCTTTTGTATGACCCAAGTACATATCTTTAAAGCAGGTGATAACCCACAAGTATAGGGGATCGCAACAGTTTTCGAGGGTAGAGTATTCAACCCAAATTTATTGATTCGACACAAGGGGAGCCAAAGAATATTCTCAAGTATTAGCAGCTGAGTTGTCAATTCAATCACACCTGGAAACTTAATATTTGCAGCAAAGTGTTTAGTAGCAAAGTAAAATGATAGTAGTGGTAGCAAAAGGTAACGGTAGCAAAAGTAGTGTTTTTGGTATTTTGTAGTGATGATAGCAATAGCAACGGAAAAGTAAATAAGCGATGAACAATATATGGAAAGCTCGTAGGCAATAGATCAGTGATGGAGAATTATGTCGGATGTGGTTCATCATGTAACAATCATAACATAGGGTGACACAGAACTAGCTCCAGTTCATCAATGTAATGTAGGCATGTATTCCGAATATAGTCATACGTGCTTATGGAACTTGCATGACATCTTTTGTCCTACCCTCCCGTGGCAGCGGGGTCCTAACGGAAACTAAGGGATATTAAGGCCACCTTTTAATAGAGTACCAGACCAAAGCATTAACACATAGTGAATACATGAACTCCTCAAACTACGGTCATCACCGGTAAGTATCCCGATTATTGTCACTTCGGGGTTAACGGATCATAACACATAATAGGCGACTATAGACTTGCAAGATAGGATCAAGAACTGTCATATATTGATGAAAACATAATAGGTTCAGATCTGAAATCATGGCACTCGGGCCCTAGTGACAAGCATTAAGCATAGCAAAGTCATAGCAACATCAATCTCAGAACATAGTGGATACTAGGGATCAAACCCTAACAGAACTAACTCGATTACATGATAAATCTCATCCAACCCATCACCGTCCAGCAAGCCTATGATGGAATTACTCACGCACGGCGGTGAGCATCATGAAATTGGTGATGAAGGATGGTTGATGATGGCGATGGCAATGGATTCCCCTCTCCGGAGCCCCGAACGGACTCCAGATCAGCCCTCCCGAGAGGTTTTAGGGCTTGGCGGCGGCTCCGTATGGTAAAACGCGATGAATTCTTCTCTCTGATTTTTTTCTCCCCGAAACCAAATATATAGCGTTGGAGTTTTGGTCGGAGGAGCTCCAGGGGGCCCACGAGGTAGAGGGCGCGCCCCCCACCCTCGTGGACAGGTGGTGGCCCCCTGGTCTTCATCTTTTGCAAGGATTTTTTATTATTTCCGAAAAGTTGTTCCGTGAAGTTTCAGGTCATTCCGAGAACTTTTGTTTCTGCACATAAATAACACCATGGTAATTCTGCTGAAAACAGCGTCAATCCGGGTTAGTTTCATTCAAATTATGCAAGTTAGAGTCCAAAACAAGGGCAAAAGTGTTTGGAAAAGTAGATACGACGAAGACGTATCAACTCCCCCAAGCTTAAACCTTTCCTTGTCCTCAAGCAATTCAGTTGATAAACTGAAAGTGATAAAGAAAAACTTTTACAAACTTTGTTTGCTCTTGTTGTTATAAATATGGAAAGCCATCATTCAAGTTTTCAGCAAAGATTATGACTAACCACATTCACAACAATGCTTAGGTCTCAAGTTTACTCATATCAATGGCATAATCAACTAGCGAGCAATAATAATAAATCTCGGATGACAACACTTTCTCAAAACAATCATAATATCATATAACAAGATGGTATCTCGCTAGCCCTTTCTGAGACCGCAAAACATAAATGAGAGCACCTTTAAAGATCAAGGGCTGACTAGACATTGTAATTCATGGTAAAAGAGATCTAGTCAAGCCATACTCAATGTAAACTAACAGTAATGAATGCAAATGACAGCGGTGCTCTCCAACTGGTGCTTTTTAATAAGAGGATGATGACTCAGCATAAAAGTAAATAGATAGGCCCTTCACAGAGGGAAGCAGGGATTTGTAGAGGTGCCAGAGCTCGGTTTTGAAATAGAGATGAATAATATTTTGAGCGGTATACTTTCATTGTCAACATAACAACCAAGAGATGGCAATATCTTCCATGCTACACACATTATAAGCGGTTCCCAAACAGAATTGTAAAGTTTATACTCCCCCTCCACCAACAAGCATCAATCCATGGCTTGCTCGAAACAACGAGTGCCTCCAACTAACCCTAGTTGCTACATGAGCTATTCGAGCATACAAAACAGGATATTTGTTTGAAGGTTTAGAGTTTGGCACACACAAATTTACTTGGAACGGGAGGTAGATACCGTATATAGGTAGGTATGGTGGACTCATATGGAATAACTTTGGGGTTTATGGAGTTGGATGCACAAGCAGTATTCCCGCTTAGTACAGGTGAAGGCTAGCAAAAGACTGGGAAGCGACCAGCTAGAGAGTGACAACAGTCATGAACATGCATTAAAATTAATCAACACCGAATGCAAGCATGAGTAGGATATAATCCACTATGAACATAAATATCGTGAAGGCTATGTTGATTTTGTTTCAACTACATGCGTGAACATGTGCCAAGTTAAGTCACTTAAATCATTCAGAGGAGGATACCACCCTATCATATCACATCACAACCATTTTAATAGAATGTTAGCACGCAAGGTAAACCATTATAAGCTCCTAGCTAATCAAGCATGGCACAAGAAACTATGATCTCTAGTTTTCATTGCAAACATGTTTATTCATAATAGGCTGAATCAGGAACGATGAACTAATCATATTTACAAAAACAAAAGAGGTCGAGTTCATACCAGCTTCTCCCATCTCAATCAGTTCATCATATATCGTCATAATTGCCTTTCACTTGCACGACCGAACGATGTGGATAATAATAATAGTGCACATGCATTCGACTAAGCTGGAATTTGAAAGCATTCAATAAACAGGAGAAGACAAGGCAATATGGGCTCTTTTGTCAGATAAACAATAATGCATATAAGAGCTACTTCAACAATTTAATCATGGTCTTCTCCTATCGACCCCCAAAGAAAAGAAAATAAATAAAACTATTTACACGGGAAAGATCCCAACAAGCAAAAGAAGAACAATAAATCTTTTTTGAGTTTTCTTTTTAATTACTACTACAAGCATGGAAAGTAAAATAATTAAAAGCTACAACTAATTTTTTTTTGGTTTTTCTTAAGGTTTATTAAACACACAAGAAGAAAGCATAAAACGAAATAAACTAGCATGGATGATACAATGAAAAAGTATGAGCACCGACATCTAGCAATGAGTGTGTGAACATGAATATAATGTCGGTGGGAAATACGTACTCCCCCAAGCTTAGGCTTTTGGCCCAAGTTGGTCTATGACCACGGCTGGCCTGGCAGATATCCATAATAATAGTTGGGGTCGTACTGAGATGCAGCGGCTATCGCCTTGTGAGCTGCAGCGTGGCGACGAGCGGCCTCCGCCCTCCTCTCAGACTCATCTGCCTCCTCTCTAGTGATAAAATATCTTCCTTTTGCCTGATAATCAAAGAAGGCAGGAGCAGGGAGAGTAATATGGATAGCATGACGTCTGTCAAAGATTAAGCGATACTGGAGAGGTGATTCTTTCCTCTCGACAAACTGGTGGTGAACCATAGCATTAAAGTTTAGGTAAGCAGGAGGTAATTCAGTATCATCTTCGCGTATGGCTATACCAAGAAAATTAGCTATGCGGGTTGCATAAATTCCACCAAATAAATCTCCATTAAAACTATTAAGATGCAACCTACGTGCAACAATGGCTCCCAAATTATAAGACTTATCTCCTAACACAATACTACTAAGAATACTGAGGTCAGGAACACAGATGTGACATGCCTCATCTTTACCATTAATGCATCTACCTATAAAGAGAGCAAAATAATGTATAGCAGGAAAATGAATGCTCCCTATAGTAGCTTGCGTTATATCTCTAGATTCCTCCACAGTTATACTAGCAAGAAAATCTCTAAATTCAGATTTGCGAGGTTCCCTGACACTACCCCATTGTGGAAGTTTGCAAGCAGTGGTAAAATCCTCTAAGTCCATGGTGTAAGAATTTTCATAAAGATCAAACAGGACAGTTGGAGAATTACGTGAAGATGAAAATTCAAACCTCCTCACAAAGGAACTAGTGAGATAGTGGTACTGGCTGCACTTCTCTTCCTCGAAGCTCACCAGATCAGCGTTACGCAAATATGCGTTAAATTATTCCTTAATTCCGTCTCGATCCATAAAGTTTTCTGAAGGCCATTCACAAGGACGCACTTGAGCGTTTCTTGGTGGCTCTTCATCAGCATCACGCATTGCAAGCTTGGATCCTTGCTTCCTTGAAGAACCACCTTGATACATTTTCCTAAGCATATTTCTTCCTCTGAAATATTTCTGAAATTTGTAGTAACTTCAAAATAAAAGTAAACCAAACTCAATAATATTGATAGCAACTACTCCTACAAGTGCCTAGAGCCTATATCATGCATCAAAACTGCTTTTGACCATATAAATTTGACATGCAAGCTCAAGAACAGGGTCACCTAAGCAGCAAAAATTTGCAATGAATAAAGCACTAGAACAAAAACTAATAGGACCAATGGAGGAGTCACATACCAAGGAACAATCTCCCCAAGCAGTTTTGTGAGAGGTGCTTTGAGCAAGGAGATCAAAAATGGCAGCAAAATGAGCTTGGACTTGGGTTTGAGCTGGATATTCATGTTTGTGGGAGGAAGAAGGAGTGTGTGGGTGAAAGGATAAGTGGAGGAGGGCCACCGTGGGCCCACGAGGCAGGGGGCGCGCCCCTCACCCTCGTGGCCAGGTGCCAGCTCCTCCTGCTGTGTTCTCAGTGCCAAATATTCTCAAATATTCCAGAAAAATCATATTTAAATTTTAGGGCATTTGGAGAACTTTATTTTTGGGGTATTTTTATATTGCACGGATAATCAAATAACAGACAGAAAAATACTTATATTTATTTTATTTATTATTAATAACAGAAAGTAAAAGGAGGGTACAGAAGGTTGTGCCTTCTAGTTTCATCCATCTCATGATCATCAAAAGGAATCCACTGACAAGGTTGATCAAGTCTTGTTAACGAACTCATTCCAAATAACATGGAACCGGAGAAATTTTGAATAACACTATGTTACCTCAACGGGGATATGCACATCCCCAATAACAAGAATATCATATTTCTTCTTGACAGTAGGAAGAGGAAATTCAAAACCTCCAAATATAATCGATGGAATTTTTCCAATAGAGCTGATACTATGAACTTGAGGTTGTTTCCTCGGAAAGTGTACCGTATGCTCATTACCATTAACATGAAAAGTGACATTGCCTTTAGTGCAATCAATAACAGCCCCTGCAGTATTCAAAAAGGGTCTTCCAAGAATAATAGACATACTATCGTCCTCGGGAATATCAAGAATAACAAAGTCTGTTAAAATAGTAACGTTTGCAACTACAACAGGCACATCCTCACAAATACCGACAGGTATAGCAGTTGATTTATCAGCCATTTGCAAAGATATTTCAGTAGGTGTAACTTATTCAAATCAAGTCTATGATATAAAGAGAGAGGCATAACACTAACACCGGCTCCAAGATCACATAAAGAAGTTTTAACATAGTTTCTTTTAATGGAGCATGGTATAGTGGGTACTCCCGGATCTCCAAGTTTCTTTGGTATTCCACCCTTAATAGTATAATTAGCAAGCATGGTGGAAATTTCAGCTTCTGGTATCTTTCTCTTATTTGTAACAATTTCTTTCATATACTTAGCATAAGGATTCATTTTAAGCATATCAGTTAATCGCATACGCAAAAAGATAGGTCTAATCATTTCAGCAAAGCGCTCAAAATCCTCATCATCCTTTTTCTTAGATGGTTTGGGAGGAAAAGGCATGGGTTTCTGAACCCATGGTTCTCTTTCTTTACCATGTTTCCTAGCAACAAAGTCTTTCTTATCATAATGTTGATTCTTTGATTGTGGGTTATCAAGATCAACAGCAGGTTCAATTTCTATATCATTACCATTACTAGGTTGAGCATCATCATGAAGATTATCATTAACATTATGACTAGTTTTAGGTTCATTACCAGATTGTGTTTCAGCATCAGAAATAGAAATATCATTTGGATTCTCAGGTGTTTCAGTAATAGGTTCACTAGAAGCATGCAAAGTCCTATCATTTTTCTTTTTCTTCCTTTTAGAAGGACTAGGTGCATCTATATTATTTCTCTGAGAATCTTGCTCAATCCTTTTAGGATGGCCTTCAGGATACAAAGCTTCCTGAGTCATTTTACCACCTCTAGTCATAACTCTAACAGTATTATCATTAGTCTTACTATTCAATTCATTGAGCAAATCATTTTGAGCTTTAAGTACTTGTTCTATTTGAGTGGTAACCATAGAAGCATGTCTACAAATAAGTTTAAGTTCACCTTTGACATTAGCCATATAATCACCCAAGTGTTCAAGCATATTGGAATTGTATTTCAATTGTCTATCAAAATAAGAATTAAAGTCTTCTTTCCTAGCCATAAATTTATCAAACTCATCTAAGCATGGGCTAGCAAACTTAGTAAATGGGATTTCAGTTTTATCATATCTATAGAGAGAATTTACCTTTACTACCTGTGTCGGGTTATCAAGACCATGAGTTTCTTCAATAGGTACTGGATTAAGATCATATGTTTCTTCAATAGGAAGTAAATTAAGACTGTGTATTTCTTTAATAGGAGGTAAATTCTTAACATCTTCAGCTTTAATACCTTTTTCTTTCATAGATTTCTTTTCCTCTTGCATATCTTCAGGACTGAGAAATAGAACACCTCTCTTCTTCGGAGTTAGTTTAGTAATAGGCTTAGGAGTTGGTTCAGGAAGTGTCCAATTATTTTCATTTGTCAACACATTATTCAATAGAATTTCAACTTCATCCGGTGTTCTTTCCCTGAAAACAGAACCAGCACAACTATCCAGGTAATCTCTGGAAGCATCGGTTAGTCCATTATAAAAGATATCAAGTATTTAATTTTTCTTATGAGGATGATCAGGCAAAGCATTAAGTAATTGGAGAAGCCTCCCCCAAGCTTGTGGGAGACTCTCTTCTTCAATTTGCACAAAATTATATATATCCCTTAAAGCAGCTTGTTTCTTATGTCCAGAGAAATATTTAGCAGAGAAGTAATAAATCATATCCTGGGGACTACGCACACAACCAGGATCAAGAGAATTAAACCATATCTTAGCATCACCCTTTAATGAGAATGGAAATATTTTAAGGATATAAAAGTAGCAAGTTCTCTCATCATTAGTGAACAGGGTGGCTATATCATTTAATTTAGTAAGATGTGCCACAACAGTTTCAGATTCATAGCCATGAAAAGGATCAGATTCAACCAAAGTAATTATATTAGGATCAACAGAGAATTCATAATCCTTATCAGTAACATAGATAGGTGAAGTAGCAAAAGCAGGGTCAGGTTTCATTCTAGCATTAAGAGATTGCTGCTTCCATTTAGCTAATAACCTCTTGAGTTCGTATCTATCTTTGCAAGCTAAAATAGCTAAAGAAGCTTCTTTATCAAAAACATAACCCTTAGGAATAATAGGTGAGTCTTCATCATCACTTTCATCAATATTATTAGATTCAATATTTTCATTCTCTCTAACCCTAGCAAGTTGTTCATCAAGAAATTCACCAAGTGGCACAGTAGTATTAAGCATAGAAGTAGTTTCATCATAAGTATCATGCATAGAAGAAGTGGCATCATCAATAACGTGCGACATATCAGAACGAATAGCAGAAGCAGGTTTAGGTGTCGCAAGCTTACTCAAAACAGAAGGTGAATCAAGTGCAGAGCTAGATGGCAGTTCCTTACCTCCCCTCGTAGTTGACGGATAAATCTTGGTTTTTGGATCTCTCAAGTTGTTCATAATGATAAGCAGATATAAATCCCAAGTGACTCAAAGAATAGAGCTATGCTCCCCGGCAACGGCGCCAGAAAATAGTCTTGATAACCCACAAGTATAGGGGATTGCAACAGTTTGCGAGGGTAGAGTATTCAACCAAATTTATTGATTCGACACAAGGGGAGCCAAAGAATATTCTCAAGTATTAGCAGCTGAGTTGTCAATTCAACCACACCTGGAAACTTAATATCTGCAGCAAAGTGTTTAGTAGCAAAGTAATATGATAGTAGTGGTAGCGGTAGCAAAAGGTAACGGTAGCAAAAGTAGTGTTTTTGGTATTTTGTAGTGATGATAGCAATAGCAACAGAAAAGTAAATAAGCGAAGAACAATATATGGAAAGCTCGTAGGCAATGGATCAGTGATGGAGAATTATGCCAGATGTGGTTCTTCATGTAACTATCATAACATAGGGTGACACAGAACTAGCTCCAGTTCATCAATGTAATGTAGGCATGTATTCCGAATATAGTCATACATGCTTATGGAAAAGAATTTGCATGGCATCTTTTGTCCTACCCTCCCGTGGCAGCGGGGTCCTAACGGAAACTAAGGGATATTAAGGCCTCCTTTTAATAGAGTACCGGACCAAAGCATTAACACATAGTGAATACATGAACTCCTCAAACTACGGTCATCACCGGTAAGTATCCCGATTATTGTCACTTCGGGGTTAACAGATCATAACACATAATAGGTGACTATAGACTTGCAAGATAGGATCAAGAACTCTCATATATTGATGAAAACATAATAGGTTCAGATCTGAAATCATGGCACTCAGGCCCTAGTGACAAGCATTAAGCATAGCAAAGTCATAGTAACATCAATCTCAGAACATAGTGGATACTAGGGATCAAACCCTAACAAAACTAATTCGATTTCATGATAAATCTCATCCAACCCATCACCGTCCAGCAAGCCTACGATGGAATTACTCACGCACGGCGGTGAGGATCATGAAATTGGTGATGGAGGATGGTTGATGATGACGATGGTGACGGATTCCCCTCTCCGGAGCCCCGAACGGACTCCAGATCAGCCCTCCCGAGAGGTTTTAGGGCTTGGCGGCGGCTCCATATCGTAAAACGCGATGAATTCTTCTCTCTGATTTTTTTTCTTCCTGAAACCAAATATATAGAGTTGGAGTTGAGGTCGGAGGAGCTCCAGGGGGGCCACGAGGTAGGGGGCGCGCCCCCCACCCTCGTGGACAGGTGGTGGCCCCCTTGGTCTTCCTATTTTGCAAGGATTTTTTATTATTTCCGAAAAGTTGTTTCGTGAAGTTTCAGGTCATTACGAGAACTTTTGTTTCTACACATAAATAACACCATGGTAATTCTGTTGAAAACAGCTTCAGTCCGGGTTAGTTTCATTCAAATCATGCAAGTTAGAGTCCAAAACAAGGGCAAAAGTGTTTGGAAAAGTAGATATGACGGAGACTCATTATTTCTTTGTGCTTGTAGAATTCTGTCAAAACTATGAAGAAGAGACTGGACGGGTCGAGACAGGTCTGGACCCCGTCCTTTCCCCTGTTGGTGATGATGCTGCTATGAACGTGCTCCGACTGGAATCCCGTGTTGCCAGTGTTACGAGCTATCTTGCTCGCCTGAAGGTGGTGGTGTCATGCATCGATACATCACTCTGGCCAAGGGCGACGCTTCAAAATGACCTCGAGTCCCTGATGACTCAACTCAATGAAGTCCCTGGTCGAGTGCAGGAATGGAAGAAGTCTTCTGCCCGATGTGGTGCTGACGTGGCTCTGTCGTTGGTTTGTGTCCACTGCAAGGAAGCCCGAGAAGAGAAGCTGGCAGCGATCAAGGTTGCCAATACCAAAAGGCATGACTTCCGATCCTTCATGGAAACCTTCATTGCTGCTGCCACTCAAATTGCTGACGGAATTGATCTGGACGAGTTCGTCAAGCCCGCAAGCCCTCCTCCTGCGGAGTGAACAAACTTTATGCCTCGCCTTAAATTTTCTTGGAATGCCAAGTGATTTTGTAATCGTTAAACTCCTTCGGGCCTTATGCCCGAGTACTTTAATCCGTGTTCTGGAACCTTAGGATTTTATCTGAACTTTGGTTGCTTTTGAATCTTTTGACTCTTTGCGTAGGACTTGTTTCTTGCAGTTTGAGTTGCTGTTGACTTTGTGATACAGCTCAGTCAAGTGAATCATGGGAAGATCGTGGTCGACCTGCACCCCGCCACCCTTACGGATAAGGATGGAGCGGAAGTTGTAGTTGTGTCGAAGCTCCAAGGACAGATCGTGGTCGACCTGCACCTCGCCGCCCTTACGGGTAAGGATGGAGCGGGCGTTGTATTTGTGTCAAAGCTCCGAGGACAGATCGTGGTCGACCTGCACCTCGCCGCCCTTACGGGTAAGGATGGAGCGAGTCTTAAAACTTAGGCGAGTGCTGGACTGCAGCTAAGCCCCCGAGTGGGAGGGTAGCTCACCACTCGGTAGGATTTTTCAAACTTAGGCAAGTACTAGACTGCAGCTAAGCCTCCGAGTGGGAGGGTTGCTCTCCAATTGGTAGGATTTTTTAAACTTAGGCAAGTCCTGGACTGCAGCTAAGCCCCTGAGTGGGAGGGTTGCTCACCACTCGGTAGGATTTTTCAAACTTAGGCGAGAACTGGGCTGCAGCCAAGCCTCCGAGTGGGAGGGTTGCTGTAACACCCTCGATGCGACTATAGCTCCCACGTGTCGAGGCACGACTTAGAGACATAATTGCACTGAAGGCATATGTCGCAAGTTAGGCAATCTTCACAACATCCCATGTAATATAGATAATAAAAGGGGAGATAACATAGTTGGCTTACACTCGCCACATCAATCAAATACATAAATAACATTACATCAACCAAACACTCATGGCCCAACTACAGCGCCAAAATAAAAGATAACCCAACATGCGACACAGTCCCGATCACCCCCAACTGGGCACCACTACTGATCATCAGGAAAGGAAACATAGTAACATTGAGAGTCTTCGTCGAACTCCCACTTGAGCTCAAGCGCGTCTCCTAGAGCGGAATCATCAGGCCCTGCATCTGGTGTAATAGTAATCTGTGAGCCACAGGGACTCAGCAATCTCGCACCCTCGCGATCAAGACTATTTAAGCTTATAGGTAAGGCAGGGTAAATATAAGTGGAGCTGCAGCAAGCGACTAGCAAAATATGGTGGCTAACTTATTCGCAAAAGAGAGCGAGAAGAGGAGGCAAAGCGCGAGCGAGAAACTAGAGAATAGCCTGCGCAAGCATTACTCCAACACCGTGTCCACTTCCCGGACGCCACCGAGAAGAGGCCATCACGGTAACACACTCAGTTGATTCATTTTAATTAAGTTATAGTTCAAGTTATCTACAACCGGACATTAACAAATTCCCATCTGCCCATAACCGCGGGCACGGCTGTCAAAAGTTCAAATCCCTACAGGGGAGTCCCAACTTAGCCCATAACAAGCTCTCACGGTCAATGAAGGAATAGACCTTCTCCCGAGACATTCCGATCAGACTCGGTATCCCGGTTCTTCAAGACACTTCGACAGGTTAAAACAAGACTAGCAACACCGCCCGAATGTGCCGACAAATCCCGATAGGAGCTGCACATATCTCGTTCTCAGGGCACACTCAGATGAGCAAGACGTCGGGTAGGCCAGCCCAGAGTTGCCCCTGGTAGCCCCGGACATCGCTCGGTTGGACCAACACTCAGAGGAGCACTGGCCCGGGGGGGTTAAAATAATGATGACCCTTGAGTCTGCAGAACCCAAGGGAAAAAAAGGCTAGGTGGCAAATGGTAAAACCAAGGTTGGGCATTGCTGGAAAAGCTTTAATCAAGGCGAACTATCAAGGGGTTCCCATTATAACCCAACCGCGTAAGGAACGCAAAATCTGGGAACATAACACCGATATGATGGAAACTAGGGCGGCAAGAGTGGAACAAAACACTAGGAGAGAGGCCGAGCCTTCCACCCTTTACCAAGTATATAGATGCATTAAGTTAACATAGCAATATAATGGTATCCCAACAAGTAAATAAATGTTCCAACAAGGAACGGCCTTCAATCTTCACCTGCAACTAGCAACGCTATAAGAGGGGCTGAGCAAAGCGGTAACATAGCCAATCAATGGTTTGCTAGGACATGGTGGGTTAGAGGTTTGACATGGCAATTTGGGAGGCTTGAAAGCAAGTGGTAGTCATCGTAGCATTGGCATAGCAAAAGAGCGAGCAAACTAGCATAGCAAAGATAGTAGTGATTTCGAGGGTATGATCATCTTGCCTGCACAGTTGTCAGAGTTGACTGGATCCTCGAAAGCAAACTCAACGGGCTCCTCGTTAGCGAACTCGTCTCCCGGCTCTACCCAAACAATACAAACAAGCAAACGGAACACAATCAACCACGTGCAAGGATCAAACAATATGATGCAAAGATGGTATGCTATGCGGGATGCGATGCGGGATGCATATGCAAGACATGACAGGCAATGCAAGAACCTGGCCTCAACTTGGAAATCCAAGTGTGCCACTGGAAAGATGAGATGAAATCTCTTGAAAAAGATATAAAGAACGCCGGAATCGGAGTTACGGTTTGAAAATGGCAAGCGATTCAAAAATGACACCGGTCTGCGATTTACAGCAAGTAGCCATCTAAATGCAATGCGATGAACATGCTACAGCACCCAAACATGACAAAAAAATACATGGAAGGGATGCATTCAAGATGCTTAACAAAAGTCTAGCACTGAGCTACGGCCAATTCATCCATTAACAGGTTCAAACAAGCATGGCAAAAATGCATTTGGTAAACAGATTTCAGACTTAGTGAAATTAACACTTGTCTGGAATTTCAGATCAGGTAGCACTCTTCGGAGCAGCAAAACTACATGCTACAGGACCTGAACATGGCAAAGTAAAGCATGGCATGGATCTACTCAAAGATCTTAACAAAAATCCCTTAGTGACCTTGAGCCAAAAGGGATCAGAAAATACAATTGCAAGCATGTGAACATGGAAAAAACATAATCAGTTTTCAGACTTAGTGAAAACTGGCACATGCTGAAACATATCTCAAGTAGGCATGTTTACGAGCTCGATGCACTCACTATGATGCAAGTCATGACAAGCTAAGCATACATCCATCAAGAATACACAAAATGCAAGCTAGACATGGCAAAAACAATAGCATACATGCACGGATCAACTACAACATCATCGGCAAAATTGCAAACAAGTTGACAATCTGCCCAGATTCACAAAGTAGCAAAAGTAGAGCTCGATTGACTCAAGCTAGGGTGCTCCATAATTGCAAACAAAGACATGGATGGATAGAGCACTACAAGATAAACAAAACATCCTTACTGATCATCCTCAAAAGAGGCACGGATAACTAGGAAACAACATGAACATATGGCAACATGAGATAAACAGGTCAAGGACTTGGTGGAATTGCTAAGTCCATGAAAACAGAATTACCAAGTGCACCACTTGGCAAGCTTGCACTAGTCACCACACACATCACAAAAATACATGGGTTGCACCTCTGGAAAGATGACAAAACCCTTAACAAAACATATGTAGAACTCATGGGCATATTATGCACACAATAATCATGGCAAAAATGACAAAAAGCTAAATGGAGTAGCAGATCTGACAAATATCTCAAGTAGCCCTCTTATAACAGCATTTCGGGTATCAAGATGAACTCAAATGAAAATGATGCAATGGAATGAAATGATGTACTCTCTGAGATGAACATTTTGATATGCTATATGCTTGAACCGGAGCTACGGATGCAAAGTTACGGCATGATGAAGTTTGCAAAAAAATAATGGGAGAGGGGGAAAGTCAACCCTAGGGTTTGTCCCAGATCTGGATCGGCACGCGAACCGAGGAAGTTCCGGCGAGCACTATTCACCGGCGACGGGGTTGACGCCGGAGGAGGTCGCCGGAGTGGCGGCCGGAGCGTGGGGCCCGAGGGCGGCGAGGGGCGCGGCGGCGGAGGCGGCAGGCGAGCGGCGTGGCCGGGCGGGCGAGGCGGCGGCGATGGCGGCGCGGTCCGGCCGGGCGGCGGCACGGCGGAGGCGGTGGAGCTCGGCGCCGGCTCGGGAGGAGAAGGCGGCGGCGGCGGTGGGCTCGCGGGGGCCCCAAGCGGGCTTCGCGGGCCTCGGGCGGCGGCAGGCGCCACGTGGCGGGACGCCAGGTGCGAGGGCGGCGGCGTCCGGCCCGAATCGGACGTGTCCGTCGGCGAGAGGTGGGAGGAGACTAGGTTAGGGTGGATTTGATCCGGAATTTTCGGGGAGGGGATATAAATAGGCATAGAGGGAGCTAGGAGAGTCCAAATGAGGTGCGGTTTTCGGCCACGCGATCATGATCGAACGCTCTAGATGTTGGAGAGGGTTTTGTGCCAAATTGGAGGGGTGTTGGGCTGCAACACACACGAGGCCTTTTCGGTCCCTCGGTTAACCGTTGGAGTATCAAATGAAGTCCAAATGATACGAAACTTGACAGGCGGTCTACCGGTAGTAAACCAAGGCCGCTTGGCAAGTCTCGGTCCAATCCGGAAATGTTTAATCCCCACACACGAAAGAAAGGTAGAAATGACCACCGGAGGAGAACGAAGCGCTGGAATGCAAAACGGACAACGGGGAAAATGCTCGAATGCATGAGACGAACACGTATGCAAATGCAATGCACATGATGACATGATATGAGATGCATGCCAACGACAACAACACACGAAGACAAAAACCCGAACCCGAGAAAATAAAATAACTTAACGCCGAAACGGCAAGAGTTGGAGTACAAATTGGGAAAGTTACATCCGGGGTGTTACAACACTCCACCACTATGAAAGGATCTCGTCCCGAGATCTAGGACTGAAAGAACGCCGGGTACTCAGAACGGAGGTGATCCTCTCGTTCCCAGGTAGCTTCACGGTCGGAATGGTGTGACCACTTGACTTTGAGAAATTTGATTGACTTGTTGCGAGTCTTGCGTTCAGTCTCTTCAAGAATAGCAACTGGGTGCTCACGATAAGAGAGATCTTCTTGGAGCTCAATGTCCTCGAAGTTGACGGTGCGGTCAGGAGTCTTGAAGCACTTTTGAAGCTGAGAGACATGGAACACGTCATGAACATTTGCAAAGTTTGAAGGAAGCTCGAGTTGATAGGCGAGGTCGCCTCTCTTGCTGACAATCTTGAAAGGTCCCACGTATCTAGGGGCAAGCTTCCCTTTGATACCGAAGCGACGAGTACCTTTCATAGGAGAGACGCGGAGGTAAACATGATCTCCGATCTCGAAAGCCAAATCACGGTGCTTACTGTCATAGTAGCTCTTCTTGCGGGATTGGGCTGCTTTGAGGTTATCTCGAATGACTTTGCACATTTCCTCTGCCTCTGTGATTAAGTCATTACCCAAAAGCTGACGTTCACCGGTTTCAGACCAGTTGAGAGGGGTACGGCACTTCCTGCCATACAGAATTTCAAATGGGGCCTTGCCCGAACTTGCTTGAAAACTGTTATTGTAGGA
>NC_053024.1:456262804-456276207 GCF_003073215.2 Triticum urartu
GAATCTGTTCATGCGATGATTCTCCATAGGCCTCTTGGTATAGATCTGTCATCTGCATAGATGATAAAGCAAATCACAAAAGGGTACAACCTTGTACTAGTAACAGATCTGATCTTGAATAACTAAATATGAACACTTGTCTTACTGAGATATTAGGAATTTGTTCATGCGATGATTCTCCATAGGCCTCTTGGTATAGATCTGTCATCTGCATAGATGATAAAGCAAATCACAAAAGGGTAAAATCTTCTACTACTAATAGATCAGATCTTGGATAACTAAATATTAACCCCAGTCTTACCAAGCTTGCAGCAGGAACCCGACCGAGAAGCTACTTGGGAGCGCGAGGATCACCTCCGTTCTGAATATCCGGAGTTCTTTCAGTCCTAGATCTCAGGTAGAGATCCTCTTGTAGTGGTGGAGAGTTGTAACGTCCCGGATGTAACATTCCATAATTGTAACTCCAACTCTTGCCATTTCCGGCAATGTTATATGTTATATCATCTGTGGTTGGGTTTTGTCCTCGTTTTGCATTTTGTTCATGTCAAGCATTTCATCTCATGTCATCATGTGCATCTCATTTTCATTCGTGTTCGTCTCATGCATCCGGTCATTTTCCCTGTTGGCCGTTTCAGACTCCGACACTCACACATGCACCCGTTGCACCTCTCAGATCTCGTTTTGTGAGTAGGAGAAAAACCTTCTCGGAATGGGCCAAGATTTGTCGAGTGGCCTTGGTACATCACCGGTAGGCCGCCTGTCAAATTTCATTCCATTTGGAGGTCCTTTGATGCCCCAACGGTTAACCATGTAACCGACAAAACCCCTCTCTCATTGCAGCCCAGCACCCCTCCACAACAGCCCACTAACCCATCTAAACCCCCTCCATGCTATCCTTCGTTGGTTCACGACCGTATGGGCGAAAACCGCACCTCATTTGGACTCTCCTGGCTCCCTCTACCTATAAAAAGCCCCCCCCTCTGAAATTCGGGCGAAACCCTAGCCTTCCACTTCCTCCGCGCGTCGGACACGCCCACCGCCGTCCCCTCGGCGAATCAGGAGCCGCAACGTCACCGCGCCGCCGCCCACTGCCACGTGGGCCCGCAAGCCTGAGGCCGGCCCTACCGGCCCGCGCCTCGCCCGCCGCTGCTCGGTCATGCCTCGCGCCGCACGCCGCCGCCCGCCGCCCACTGCTCCGCCCGCTCGCTGCCGCCTTCCGCGCTCGCCGCCGTTGCTGCCCGCACGCCACCGCGCCACCGCCACGCGCCGCGGCCACCCTGTCACCACCCGGCCCTCCTCCGGCCAGATCCAAGCGGGCACCGCCCGGATCCGCCGAGCCCCGGCCTCCCCGGCGCCTTTCCAACCCCACCGAACCTCCGCGCCGCCATCTCCGGCGAGTTCGACCTCGCCTCGGTTCGCATGCCGACAAACCGTAGATCCGGAGGTCGAAATTCTCTCCAAGCCCCCGAATATTTCATCTCATGTGACCATCTTTGTCATGTCATAACTTCATGCTCGTAGCTCCGATTTGCGCATATGATATGTCAAAGTGTTCATCTCATGATGCTCTACATGCTAGTGTCATTTACATGTATGTTACTATCCATATTGATGCCCTAATCTTCATTGCAGAAGTGCTAAATGATGTTATCTGTAGGAAACAATCATAACTTGTTGTTTTGTCTTTTTCATAGCATTTTGTGTGTATGTCCTTTGAGCAACATGCCTACATGTGTTAGGAGCATCTTCATTCCATCATTACAGTGGTGCATGCCTTGTATTTTTATGTGCCCTGTGGTGACTAGCACAAGCATGCCAATTAGGCCACTTGATGTTGCTGATTTCAGCCACTTAGTTTTTCTGCTAAGTCTTTTCCTGTTACAATAGGTTGCTATGTTGAATTGTTGCCACAAGTAAATCCATGCATATTTTGATGAAGTTCAGTAAGGATGTTTTGAAGATATCGTTATGCCCTATCCATTCATTCTTCTGTTTATAATTATTGGATACTGTAGCTTATCATTATAATGCTCTTCTTTTGCTAAATATTGTTGTTGTCAGTCTGTTAACAGGAAGTGCAATTTTTCCATGTGTTTTGCTAGTGATCCATGTACCCTATGACCATGCTATTGCCATGTTTAGCTTAATAAATGTGTATTCTTACTGTTAGTTGCTTTGTTATGGCATGAAATGCTTTGTGGTGAGTGTCACAAGCTTGCAAAGTTGCTATCATGAATCTGTTCCTTCCATGTATGATTTTACTCTTAAGTCTGAAACCTCTTCATATCACTTGCCATGTTTGCATTGATGCTACCATCTTTTTTGTGCATCTTTGGCTCAAGTTCAGTAAGGGAGTTTTGTTCTTTGCGTTCAGTACTAGTATGCCATGCCTTTGTTTGTCATGATATGTTCATGTAGCATGCAGTTTACTAGCTCTAAGCATTGCTACCTGATGCTGTTTCTGTCATGATCAGTGAAAAACTGCAAAGTCTGTAAACTGTTATCATTTGCATTTTTACCATGCTGTTTTAGACTTGTTCTAGTGAGTTATAGCAGGAGCTCAGTGTTCATGATTTGCAGAGCTTCACCTGTACTTCACGGCCATGTGTTTTGTTTTTATGTTGAAGTGTTGTAGCATATTTTCATGATGCATCTTAAGTGCTATGATGCTGTTGAGCACAGTTTGGCAATGTTCTTGTTTTGCTCGTCGTTTGCAAACCGTGCATCCGTTTCTGGTGATCTTTATATCGATTTCGACCGAAATATCCTAATCTATCTAGTGGCATGCTTGGTTTGTCAAGTTGATGCCATGATCATCTTTTCCCTTCTGGAGTACGCATATGCATTGCACATCATATCTTACACCCTTGCCATGTCTTGCATCATGTTGCTTGTGCATTGCACCGTGATTTATTGTTGTTCCGTTGCTTGTGTTCTTGCTTTGGGTAGAGTCAGGAGACGAGTTCGTGAACGAGGATCCTGTCGAGTACGTTTACGAGGAGCAAGCTTTCGACAACCCCGAGAACTTTGCAGGAAAGATGATCATTACCCCCGATATCACTTCTATATTTGCTTGCTAGTTGTTCATTCTATCGCTATGTCATGCTACCTACCACTTGTTTATCATGCCTCCCATATTGCCATGTCAAACCCCTAACCCACCTTCCTAGCAAACCGTTGTTTGGCTATGTTACCACTTTTGCTCAGCCCCTCTCATAGCGTTGCTAGTTGCAGGTGCCTTACAGGTTGTTCCATGTTGGAACATGGATATGTTGGGATATCACAATATCTCTTATTTAATTAATGCACATATATACTTGGTAAAGGGTGGAAGGCTTAGCCTTTTGCTTGGTGTTTTGTTCCACTCTTGCCACCCTAGTTTCCGTCATACCGGTGTTATGTTTCTTGATTTTTGCGTCCCTAACATGGTGAGGGTTTATGGGCCCCTCTTGATAGTTCACCTTGAATTAAACTCCTCCAGCAAGGCCCAACATTGATTTTACCACTTGCCTAATGACAACTAAAACTTGCATAGGGAATTTCCGGACCCCGTGGACTTAATCAACCCCCGAGCAGTGCTCCTCACGAGTGTTGATCCAAACCTATCAACCGCCGGTGGCTGCTAGGGGCAACTCTAGATTGGCCTACCAAAAGTTTGGACAATCCGATTGTGGCCTGAGACGAGATACGCGCGGCTACTATCAGGATGTCGGCACATCGGGAGGTTTTGTTGGACTAGTTTTACCATTGTCGAAATATCTTGTGCTCCGGGATTTTGAGTCTGATCGGAGGTTCCCGCGACGGAGGATTGTCTCCGCGGATCCCGAGCTTGTCATGGGCTAAGTTGGGACACCCATGCAGGATTTAAACTTTCGAGACTCGTGCCCGCGGTTATGTGGATGTGAATTTGTTAATATCCGGTTGTAGAGAACTTGACACTTGACTTAATTAAAATACACCAACCGCGTGTGTAACCGTGATGGTCTCTTTTCGACGAGGTTTGGGAAGAGAACACGGTGGGGTTATGTTCGAACGTAAGTAGTTCATGATCACTTATTGATCACTTCTAATTTACGACCGTTGCGTAGTTTCTCACCTTACTATTGTACTCGTATGTTAGCCACCATATTTGCTTAGCGCTTGCTGCAGCTCCACCTCATAATCACATCCTACCTTTAAGCTTAAATAGTCTTGATCTCGCGGGTTTTTGAGATTGTTGAGTCCTCGTGACTCATAGATACTACCAAAACAGTTACAGGTGCCGATGATACCAGTGCAGGTGATGCCACCGAGCTCAAGTGGGAGTTTGACGAAGACCTTGGCCGTTACTATGTTTCCTTTTCGGATGATCAGTAGTGGTTCCCAGTAGGGACGCGATCGGGATTTAGCATTTGGGGTTATCTTCTTTTCTTTTGGATTCATCTCTAGTCGGACCTTGTGTGTACTCTGTTTAATGTATGAATTGTCTGTTCATTGTGTGGCGTGGCGATTGTAAGCCAACTATTTACTTCCTTGTTCTTGTACATGGGATTGTGTGAATATGACCCTTCTCGCGACAATACCAAAATGCGGTTATTCCTCTAAGTCATGCCTCGACACATGAGAGATATAGCCGCATCTTGGGTGTTACAGTCGGTGATGCACTACTAGGAATAGGCCTACTAATGGCGCACCAGTTTTGCATACTAATGGCGCACTACTGGTGCGCCATTAGTATCACGCCACTAGTATTTGTTTACTAATGGCGCACCACTGGTTGATATATCCAACCCCAGCACCACCTCACTTCACATGCACTTCTTGATATATCAATCATATCAATCCTATTAAACCTTGCTGATGTCTAGGACTTTGTTCATGTTCATGAGTATGATGAAATTTTCAAAAATTATTTCAAACTTCCCGGTCATATTACGTATCATATTTTGAAAAATAATTCAAACTTTTTTTTCGAAACCAACTTTTTTTCTGTTACTGGTGGCGCACCTAGCATACCATGCGCCACTAGTAAGTTTGAAATTTTTTGAATTTTTTCCCTCCGGATCTTAAAAGCCCCGTAACTTTTTTTCTGTTCAGTTTTTGGGGATTTTGAAAATGTTTAACGGGGTTCCCCGTTAAATTTGGATGTAACTTTTTCGAGTAGATGATTTTTCATATAAAAAACTTTTTAATCCGAGTTCATATGCAAAAATTATGCCCATTTTACAAATTTCAGAGAGATTTTGCAAATAAAGTCAAAATTCATATTTGTAAATTTTCCTAACAACTAGACCACATGTCACATAGGAAACTTATTTCTTTTATTTTTTTGGCATTTCCATCATTTTTCTTTTATTCTTTTTAAACTGAAAAAGTTGGTCCAAGGGGGGTGCATTCGGTACGTTTTGGGCCAAGTTAGTAATGGTGCACCATGGGGGTGGTGCGCCATTACTAGTTAAACTAGTAATGGCGCACCACACCCACGATGCGCCATTACTAGTTTTGAAAAAACAATAAAACAAATTCTAAATCTTTTTTTTAAAAAAACTTAGTAATGGTGCACCAGTGGACAGTGTGCCATTAAAACTAGTAATGGCGAACTAGTAATGGCGCACTGTCCACTGGTGCGCCATTACTAGTTTTGAAAAAAAATTAAAAAAAATTTGGAAAATTTTTTTTGAAAATAATTTACTAGTGGAGCACCGTCGATGTGGTGCGCCATTACTAGTTTAACTAGTAATGGCGTACCACTCCCACAGTGCGCCATTACTAGTTTTGAAAAAAAAATGAAACAAAAAAAATTTGTTACTAATGGCGCACCGTGGATGTGGTGCGCCATTAGTATTTGGACACTAATGGCGCACCAACACATGGTGCGCCATTAGTGTCATTTCCATCTATATCCCTTTTCCTAGTAGTGATGGGAATGACAACAGGGATGATGGAGGGGCTCCTTGATTTCTGCAAAAACAAAAACCCTATAAGCTATCAACTAATCAAATGCATACGCCTTTCATAGTGCTCCCCAATTTGAGCATTCAAAACATTAGTAGTTCTCCAATTTGAGCATTCAATAAGCAAAACTAAATCATAAAATAAATTAGTATTCAAATTAGCATGCATTCAATAAGCAATCCTAAATCGTCTCTTGCATCCATACATCGTCGAATATTATCACTAATACATCTCGAATAGTATCATACATATGACATCACTAATACAGCTAAAACCCTAGTGAACGACGGGTATCGGCGCGAGCCCTGGAAACCCAAAGAGAAGGAACCATCATAGGATCATAGCTCCAGTGAGATCCCTGAAGAACCTGTCCGGTATTGTTGAACCTGCCCTCCAACGCAACCATGTAGCAACGGACGTACTCGTCCTCCTCCCTGACACGGTGACGTACCACCTCCGCGGTGTCCGAAAGCCTCTGCACCGTCACTGGCCCACGCGACCTCCACCAAAGAAGCTTCGGGCAAAAGACTGGTTGGCTCCTCACCAAGCTGCGCCCCCGGAAGGTAGCACCTCCCAGTACCAGCACGGCGGAGCCCAGTCCTGGACATGGCCCCTCTGATCAGGCAGGCCACCTCCGCCGAGTCGGCGACGAGGATGCGGGATAGACATCATCGACGTCGATGCGGGAATAATTGCTTTAACTAAAAAAATAACAACAAATGTGACATGTTCAAAATATGGCATGTCCACTTCAAAATGAATCAACCTAGAATTCTATTAAATACACCTAAAAATAAACTAGTTCTATTAATTTTCTTACTAAAAATAAACTAGTTCTATTAATTCAACTAGTTCAACTAAGCAGTTACTATAAATAAAAATAAACTAGTTCTTACAAAAAATAAACTAGTTCAACTAGTTCTATTAATTTTCTTACTAATTCTATTAAACACTTACTAAAAACAATAAAAAACTATATTGAATTTGTTCTATAAACTAAACACCACTGCCCTAAATTAGCATCTACCGGCGGGCGACGACGGTGGTTGGGGAACGGCGGCAGCGGCGTATGACGGGGGTTGCGGGGGTGAGTGAGTGAGAGGGTCGGCCGCGCGGGGATGATAAGGTAGGGTTAGTAGCAGCATGGGTTAGAGAAAAGTGCTACTACCATGGAGCATAGCAGTAGTGCTGGATAAGTATACGCGCTCCTGCTAAGTGGTTCTAGCCATGTGCGCCCATTTCAAACATAGCAGCATCGTGTTTTTCTAAAACGCGCTACTGCTAACAGTATAGCAGCAACGCCTTTTACTTCCATGCGCTACTACTAAATAGTAGTAGCGCTTCATTTTATCCAACGCTACTGCTAAGTTTCTGTGTATATAGTTTTCCCTAATAGTGTATGTTTGTCCTCACCCGCACAGCCGCAAAACGGTCAAGGTCACCACCAATGGATGTTGCCCCGTGCCATTACTTTTACGTCTTTGATGGTTTCATTGTGGAATGATGGCCATTGGGAACCATATGCAGATGGATTCTCATATACAATAAAATTATCAAAAAGTAAAAAAAATAAAGAAAGGGTAAGTAGGAAAATGATTTAACTTAAAAAAACTCTCTCAATGTGAGTAGATTCATCAATCCACCCTCTGTGAAGGGGTTAAACTATGGTCAGACACAACAAATGATTGCCCATCTGCTTCACAAAGAAAGCATTGATGGTTGAGAAAGATGCTTAGCACTTTTGTAGTACGCGATTATTTAAGCCGGTTGTGTGGCTACTCGCGCGATGAGGTGGGACTAAACACCCAACGTCGCCCTGTTAGGGCCATACATTTTTGTTTTAAAAAAAGGCACGTATATGCCGAGTTTCGCTATCTAGGAACTCGGTAAACACAGCGGGACCAGCAATGACATGGTTGTGAGAAGTCTAGGGGTCATAGCTTTGCCGAGTTCCCGATAGAATGAACTTGGCAAACATATAACCCTTCGCAGCCGCAACCTACCAAGCAAGGCTATAGTAGTGGTTTAATCCCACCTCTCCACGTGAGGAGCGACTCGACCAGCTTAAATAGCCACGTCATCCAAAAAGGTATAAGCTTTGGTCATCATTGCACACTTTGTGATGGATATTGACAGTTATTATGTATCTTGATCTCTTCTCTTATATTAAAAGATTCTTCTTCTTTGTTATATACATACGATGGAGAAGCTTCACAATGATAGTCCATATTCCTATGATGGCTGCTCGTATTTTTTTGAATCATGAATGTAGATGGTCTAGGAGCATGTGTAAAAACTAAAAATGATAGTGAGTGTGAGATAAAAGAGAGAAGAAACGATGAGACAATATATATGGATAGCATTCTAATTTTGTATAGAAGATATAAGTTCGGTACTAGCTATACTAGTCATAAGTTAAGGGTATGGTTGGACATGTGGATACCCTAGTGTTCCTGCCTACGTACGGGTCCTGAATGGACGACGCCATCGTAAAAAGCGAGCGAGTGCGTCGGTGCTGGTTGCGGAGGTCCAGCAATGCCTGTCTGCCGGCCAGAGAGGTAGAGCAGCGGCGGAGGAGGAGAAGGGTGCGGATGCAAAGCAAGGGGGAGAAGGGGAGGATTGGAAGAAAATGGGACCGGGAGAGGGTTTTGGGTGGGCCAGGGGTGGTGTCGGAGTCCTATAGGTGGCTAATGTCCGGACTCCGGCAAAGCCCACCCCCAACTTTGTTGTCGTTTGGCATGAGTAAGTGCATCCGGACTGCTCGGCGGAATGATACAGGCCCAGGTTAGATGGCATAACACGTGAGGACAACTTGGTCCAGACATATGCAGGCATTTTGAGGGTCGGCGTTGGAAATGATCTTAGAACATCTATAACCGAGCTCTCTCCATAACCGACCAAAATGCCCGGACTAACCGGCACTCGCCATATCCAGTCCAAATCTAGGGCGAATATGCCGACGCTAAGATGCGCCAGCCACGTCAGACTAGCCGGTAGCGCCAATTCGCCCATATATGTCCCCCTCTATTACCTGACCAGCCCTCTCCCTCTTCTCTGTTTGTCCTCGTCCGCACAGTCACCACCGGCTCGTATGGGCAGTAGCTCCAAAACTGAAGCTTGGCATAAAATGTCTTACGTGAAAGAAGACGTTAGCTGTTTGTTTGATCTGGCGCGTATTGCACAGACTCCATTGACGAAGAGGTGGCAGGGGCATTGTTGGGCTCCACGGGTGTTCGTGAGGTTGTCGGGGTCACGCCGACCGGCTATGCAGGAGTGGTTCTAGAGCGTTGGGGGGGACATAGCTTTTGGGGTGGGTTTACTGTTGAGGACAAAGATTTTTAAGTGACTTGAGATAGATCATCTTTGATGGTTGACATGTGGGAAAGCAAGTTGCGAGTCCTAAATGTCCGTCAGCCCAAAGTCATATCCCTTGAGTGAGAGGATCCGAAAATGCTGAGTGGTGGAGTTTGTGTGTAGGACGAAAGGAAGGATTCCTCACATGCCATTGACTTATGTTTTAATAAGTTTTTGCTCACTTATTGAAATAAACTCAATTCTTTTTTGTGCGTGAAATAAACTCAATTTTGAAATATACATATGCGAAATGAAGAGTTAAAATCAGCAGAAACAATATATACATGTACACATATACAATTGTAGATCATGCGCATGGAATGGATAAAATATTCAATTATTTTGGGGAAAGTCAAAGTGAGTTTTTATGTGTGTTTAGCAAAAAAATTGTAATTGCTTTTACTAAAACTTGTTGTGAAGTACTAATACTGGTACATGAGTTGTTCATATACATTTGGGAAAAATAAACAAAAATTTAAATACAAGGTTGTCCACAAAATGGACTCTCTCAAATATTGTTTCATAACATTCACAACACATCTCCAACTTTATACTACATAAACAAATTTCAATGACCAGTTGAGCTCTTTTTTACTTCAAAACTCTCTACCTCTTGGTTTAACATTTGTAATAATGAATGTGAATCAAAATCACCATTTTTATGTAATAATATTTATTTAGATTCTTCTCTAGCTATTTTAGAGGAAATGAAAATGAAACAATATCTTAATGTGTCAAAAATATAAAAAAAATTTGGCCACAAATCACAATATTGGTTCTATAGCTTATGATAAAACTCCTAGAATAATGAAAGTAAGATAAACATTGATTGTTCACCAAGTGTACTATCTCTCATAGCATCCCATGCATGCAAATATCCACATAAACCAATTGGCCCTTTTCCACCTCAAAATTTGACTACATCTTGACTGAAGATTTGTAATAAGGAAAGTGAATTAAAATCTTCATTTTTATGTAACAATCTTTATTTCAGCATTTTTCTAGCTTTTATAGGGGGAAATTAAACAATATCTAAATATTTTTAAATATACTACAATTTGCAAGGAGTCCTAATGTTGCTTTAGTAGTTTGTGATAAAATTACGGGAATAATGCAAATAAGAAAAATACTAATTGTTCACCGAGTGGGCTATCTTCCAGAACATCTCGTGCAAATATCTATTTAACCCAATTTCGGTGCCCATTTGAGCTATTTTCGATTTCTTGAATACACCTTGATTTAATATTTGTAATAAACATTGTTGTGCAGTTTGCTTAATGTTCAATAAATTGTGCTATTGGTTCGGTTTTACTAGCTTCAGTTGAGAAGAGATAAACATTATTGTTGTGCAGTTTGCTTACAGTTCAATAAATTGTCCTCCTTCGTTGGGAGTACATGCTTTAGTTACCAATTAGATGTCTGATCGAAATTAGAAATTTAACACCACAAATTCTGGGTACATTTTCCATTCTTTTTCACTAATGGAACTGCAAATGTGGAAATATTTAGAAAAGGGAAATCAATATTGCTCAACAAATTATACATTTTTAAAATGAATGTCTTGCTGATGGAAAGGCTCGGTGGCCTATATTTTCCACCAACCCAAATTAGTTCACATAATGTGTTTCAGTTGAAAACTTAATGATGCATCCATTTGTGATCGTTTCTCTGGGTACTGGATTATTGGTATGAATGCCTCCATGCATTCTATCAAATTCAGTAGGAATATAGAGATGCTAAAATTAGTTGCAGCTCTTTCTTAGACATTGTACTGTACCCCTTCTCATAAACTTGACATGTTGATAGCCAAAAAATTATTTTATCATCAAGGCAGCTAGCAAATTAGAATTCATAAGGTTGATAATAATTGAGGAATTTAGAATACATAAGATTGGTAATAAATTGAGGAATTCACTCAAATTATATTATTTAATATGGATAAACGGGAAACTGTAATATGATATTGTAGTCATAACATTGAAAACTTAGTAAGTACGTTCTTATGCTAGCCGGTGCAGAAGTACAGGTTGATGACTAGTTGATCTAAACAGCAGCAGGGACGCTACAACATCTCCAACTCACGGCCCAGTCTCAAACTCCACCGGCAACACGGAGAAATCACGGTCGCATCTTGGTGGTTGGCACAGAGAAGCTGAGCGTTCTTAGTGTAGAAGCTTTGGAGGTTGCGCCGGCAAAGGAAAGGACGCCGTAGAAAAGCCGACCGCCGATGTCTAAACTCTAAATGCAGCGTCACGATCCGGGGAGGGAGCGCACTGTCGTTGCGAAACAAGCGATCGAGAGAGAGATGCGAGCGAGAACGATGAACACGAACTGGAGAGAGAGTGGTTTTTCCTCTGCGCAAACCTCGCAGCTTTTCTGTTATCTTTCTCTTTCTCTTATCTTAGTTACATTGAGTGAGAGAGAGTGGTTTTTCCTCTGCGCAAACCTCGCAGCTTTTCTGTTATCTTTCTCTTTCTCTTATCTTAGTTACATTGAGTGAAAACAACTACTAGCTAACCTCCCGGCCTGCTCGCTGTGATCCGGTCAAGTCGCGCCATCCCACGACTCCTCCACACGGTGATATGTGCTGACCGGGAGAGAAACAATGAGAAAGGAGTGCGTGCACTGTGCACGTCTCCACTACGTGCGTGCATGCGGCTGTCGCATCAGGCCCATGCACACCTTATTACAACAGAAAAATATAGCATCCTACGCTGCGTGACGATGAGCTTATAGCAGGCTAACACGCACTCGGAGACTCTGAAGGGGCATACGTCGCCGTCGCCACGGAAGCGATCAATGACGGTCGTGGTCGTGCTCGTGCAGTCGTTGTTACTGGGTGAAGGGCAGCGGCCCATGTGGGTAAGGAGCTCAGCTCAGCTTAAAAAAGAAAATAAAAGACTCGAGAGGTAGTACCATCCTTTCCAAAGAAAATACAAAACCGGAGCTTAACATTTGACTAGGGTCGCACAATGACTACCATAGAGTACAATAGCATTCCAGGATTCCCGCAAAATAATAATTAGCATTCCAGTTCCAGGAACGAATTTAAAGATTAACATCATTGTGTTCGTACCAACAATATGGATTTATAATACTCAACAAGTACAAATTTGAGTCCTCGCGGTGTCATGCGTCTGAAGATCAGAACTATGTCCATAAATCTGTGATACAAATGTGTAATAAGGAGCAGAAGGCACAAGAATTAGATTTGCACAAGAATAATCTATTAATCTTACAAGTGCAGATTCTATTCAAGTATGCTTCCAGAATGCTTGGCATAAAATGTTCTTGAATGGATATGAAATCAGGCTTAGGTCATCAGACATCAGTTTTCTTCTTCTTCTTTGGCACAAACTGTCGAGCCCATAGATGTTTTCCCCTGGTCATGAACTTGACTCTCATATTCCCGTCTAGAACACGGAAGAGTGTCATCTGTGAGTAAAATGTAACGTGCGCGTACAGTGGTGGCCTACTTTCGATTGGCTCCTCTACACTTATTTCTTCAATATCTCCATAGTGCCTGTGACATGGAAGAAATTTTTGAAACAAAATTAGAAACTGCATATATAGGCAAAACTAATGAAATGAATTAAATCTACTGAATTTTCTCCTGAAATTCATTTTGTGTTCCTTATGATATCCTTTCATGTCTTTTATGTCAATTATATGTATTATCAAATTTATCACTTTAACTAGTAGATTTCAGATTTTGCGACATCTATTGATCGCCTTCACAGATTGAGAGGTTGGAGTGTATTTCTTCACACCTCCCTTTATGAGGACATCACAACGGTTTTTCTGGCGCCTAGCAAAGAAGATAGCAGCAACCTGTTGAGCATTTTGCAATCTTCGATGAGGTTATCAGTCATGTTTCCAGTGTGCTGCAAAAGCTCTTAGTGCCTACTACCCTTGTTCGTCCATCGATCTCAACAGCATCCTTCTTGATTGTTGGGATGTTTGCACTCAATTCCAACTGCCACACTTAGGTCTTCCTCTGTCAGCGAATCGTTTGAAAAGCGTGTACAAGATCACGTGCAAGCGTATTAATTAACTTGCATGGCATGGCAAAGAAAAACACATTGGTTATCAGTCCTTAATTAACAAGCTATGAT